>NC_041063.1:7990425-8186897 GCF_900634775.1 Gouania willdenowi | reverse complement strand
TGTCGACACACCCCCATGAGTTCAATTAGTATTAATGAATGTTGACAGGCTGCTGTTTCTTGATCAAAACCTATAGCATAAGCCTAATGTTCTTAACTTTTCTTTATACGCTGTCATTGTTTTCAAATAGTTCCGCTCTGTAACTGTGTATTCATAGTAAGCCCATACTACATTTTAACAAATTATTTAGTTAAATTTGAGTATTTATCAATATTATTGTTTCAAGCTTTTCTTTTGCACTCTAATGTTCACATATTGTTTGTTAAAAAATAGTTAAATAAAACTACAGATGTTTTCCCTTAAATGATTAGTAATCGTGATTAAAATATTGATCCAAATAATCATGATAATCATTTTAGCGATAATCGTGCAGCTCTATATTATTGTGCCCTAGTTTGCACTTTCACGTATAAATGATTTCTCCATCCAAGCAATAAATGACAGATCTTCACTTCTAAATTACTTGATTTTAATTTATGTGTACGTTTGTGTATGTATTTATCCATTTATCTTGCCATGTCTACATATGTCATCAAAGATTAATGCTACATGTAGTGCAATGCATGGTTTATTCTTGCAAAATCAGCAATAATGAAGTGATAGTTCATTGTTTACAGTTACATTTTGCCATTAAAAAAAAAAAATCCATATTTACTGTTTGGCATTTGAACAACTATATTTTTGAATATGTCATTTTACATTTTATTCAGAAAATGACATTACTGATTTATCACTAGTTGTGTTTCCATTACAGTTTTTCACAAAATAAAAGTGATATTTCTAAAGTTTGTGACCAGGTACGTCATGTCCTGTGACGGATTATTGTGTAAAAAGTGCTTCCATTGATCTTTAACCATACATTTAATATGGAAACGTCTGAAAAAACCTTCTCATGGAAGAATAAAAGCTATTTAGAGATATTTCAGTGTTTTTTTTTTTTTTAATTCTGGTGTTTCCATTACCAGTTTTTTTTTAACTATTTAGATTTTGCACATTTCCAAGAGTAATAGAAACACATCTAGAGACGATAGACATTGAACATCTTATTAAATAGTCATTCCACATAAAACAGTAAACATGTTATAATCTATACAGTCCAGGGCTGTTTTATGATTTATGACCTTTAGGATTTGTCATAAAATGATGAATGAATGTTTCCTGTGTGAGTATCACATCACACCATGTGGGGAAACTGAGTACTCGAGTAATTGATATTATTCAAACAGAGAACAATAGTCAGCAACAGTAGGAGTGAGTGAAACTGGCCTGTTTATTAGAGGTGGTGAGTGGAGTCTGGGATGGACTGTATCGATATAATCTGATACTCGTTTTTATTCAATATTGGGACACCCTTACCTCTTTCACAATAAAATACACAATTATTTTTTGTTTTATCTCTTCTTCTTTTCTTTTTTTATAAAGAAGGGTCTTTCTTTACCGTGTGGCAGGCTGATATATTCTCCTGAGAAATGGTTTAAAATAAAAACATGCCTTGTTTAGTCTAAAAATATTTTTGAACATTGTTTGTTTTCTACATGAGAACAACATATGGTTAGAAAGAATAGCTGACTAAACACTTTCACCCTTATTAGCAGGAGGTACTTCCTGTAATTCTTACACAGTACATTATTGCATTGATAATGTTGGTTTTGTAATGTTTACATTTGTGTTGTAGAGAAACCTCTACCAAGGAGTGAATATATTCACCAGTGTTTATTTATTTGTTTTTTTTGTCTGTTAGCAGGACTATGTCAAAAGTACTTCACTAAATATGACCAAATTTTAACCAAAGACCTTAGTTCATGGGTGTCAAACTAATTTAGTTCAGGGGCCAAATGTGGAGAAGTTTGATCTGGGACACAGACTTTATGCTGGAAAACGAGTAATTCCAACATTATTGTGCCCTAGTTTACACTTCTACATATACATAAAATACAAAATATATAAGAAACCAACAATATACAAGTAATAAGTGACAGATATCAGTCCCAACAGGGTCTATACTTTACATTGCCTAGATTTTGTGACCAAATTCTATTAAATAATATGGTATAATTTGAGATAAATTGAAGAATTTCATAAAAAAAGTGGAGTTTAATATTAAAAATGACTGCAATCATGTGGTATAAGCACTGGGAAAACTGTGAGCACCTGCAAATACTGTTGAGTGTCATTTACACAATGATTCATGTTTTCTATGACATTTAGTTTCTCCTGCGGGACGAATTGGATACTATAAAGGGCCGGATTTGGCCCCTGCGCCATGAGTTTGACAGATGTGCCTTAAGCCATGGAAGAATTTATTAAATTTTGGATCTCTTTCTCTTATCATTGCTTAAATCTAAAAATATCATATCTGTTCATAATTGACTGTTTTTTTTAAATAAAATTTGAGTCAGTTATGTTGGTTTGGTTCCTCAATTAGCTGGAGTTTCATCTGGATCAGATCTGGATTGTGCATTTCATGGTAATTTTTCTAAAAAGAAAACTGTGTGTCCATACATTGTGACCTACGGTATGATTATTAATGGGATATAAATGTCTTGTGTGAATGATCCTGGTACCATGATCAGGATCATTGATCCAGATAACTGAAAATCTGGAAAAGAGCATATTTGGATCCTGAAGGAGGTACAGTACATACAGTTGGTCCATTACTGTGCATTAGGGCGCCTGTAGTAAGTGAGAGAGTATAGAAAGCAAAGCTAAAGGTCAAATACATGTTGGATGAAGGGATTATAGATTGTTTAGCATGTGTAAGTGGGTCCATGTGTAGAGTGGGAAAGCACCACGATGGATCCAACCACACTGACTCACTGTGTTTATTACCTTTACACTGATTATTACAGTCACTGTAGTTCACAGCCATCATTCACTATGTGTGTCTGTGAGTGTTCTACATTCTCCTCTTGTGTTGGCTTTCTGTTAGCATCTCGAATGCTAACAGGTCCTAAATTAGCTGTAAAATACATGTAAAACTAATATCTTTCATCTAATTTATTTCCTATCTATTGATTACCTTGTTAGGCTTCCTAATCAATGAAAATATAGGTTTTAATATTTTTGGTGTGGACGTCTGAGTCTTTTATGTGTCACTATACCCCTAGATTTACAATTTTTTTAATGGTAAAATGTGGTAAAGCTCGGTATGAAACTGAATATTTTGATAATTATTAACTACACATGTGTTGAACTGTACATAGAACTGTAACATAGTTTCACAGTTTAGCGTTAAATTGTAATTTTTTATAGAATTTTTATGGAAATTATAATTGCAAAGTTGATTGTCTGAACTCAATTACAATTTAGTTACGATTACAACAGCAACAGATTTTTAAATTTACATTTACAATTACAGTACACCATAAATGTAATTATCAGTTATGCAATTACAATTTTAATTGACCCCAACCCTGGTTTGCTGTATTCCTCATCAGTATATTCATCCTGACTGACTTGACTAAAGTTAATCTAAGTTTATTCATTTGCTGAGGTTTACATATTATAAAATAAAAATTTCTTCATGACATAATTTGTCAAATGTTTCCCTTTCTTAACAGGTCAACTTTGAATAAATATTCACATTCTTGTTAGGAAAGTTGAATAAAAGTGCTTGTTCAGTCCTGACAGTATCTAGTAGAAAACCAGGACTAACAGAGACTAAAGTTTACCCAGGAATAGCAAACGTTAGCAAACATTAGCATTTATTAACAAAAAAGGTTCAAAAGGACTGAAAAAAACAGAAGCAACCCAATACAATCCTATAAAGAGACGACACAATACACTACACACTAGAACACAAAAGCTCCACCTGCTCCTGACAAGCAGAACACACACACACACTCTCACACACTGTTACGTAACAGTGCCCGTAAACACAAAAACACACCCTCAGAATCAAACATCTTTATTCTGGGCTTAAAAAGCTGTTTTTCAAATCTAATAATAATGTAGGCGGGGCTTGTTTCCATTGAAGTGATGGAAAATAATCATGTTATACACTAACATGTTTTTAAAACTGTTCCTGTATTTCGTCCAAACGTTGTTTTTTATCTTTTCCTGATGCAAGTGTGACACGAAAACTGACAAAGTGACATTTCTGCTGTTTTGATCCATTCAAAGTTATCAACAAAAACAGTGATAGATATTGATATCTTGTTTTCTGAAATCAGAGTGATGTCATATCACTAGCTGTGTTTCTATTACAACTGGAAATGAGAAAAATCTAAATATTTCAATAAAAAACTGGTAATGAAAACACCTGAATTCATAAAAAAAAAAACACTCAAATATCACTACAAAGTTTTTAGGTTTTTCAGATGTTTCTATATTGAAATGTATCGTTAAAGCACAATAATGTGCATGTTTTGACCAAAACTCAAATCGCGATATCTTTTCTCAAAATGACGATATACAATATAAATCTCGATTATTTTAATTCAAATAAAGTTTGAATTCCAAAAGTAAATGCACAAAATGACAGCAAAAAATACTCAAATTAACTACAAAAACACAAATTAACAGAGAAATACACAAAAGAACAACACAATTACTAAATAGGACAACAAAATACACACAAGGAGAATAAAATGCACAATGGGACGACAAAAAAACACAAAGAAAACCTACGAAAATTAAAAACAAAAAAAAACGGAGTAATACGCGAAAGAACAACAAAATATGCAAAAGGACACAAGAAGAGAAAAAAACGCACAGAAGAACAACAAAAATCCACAATGGGCCATTTATTAACAACCAGCTGCATATAATTTTTTTCTTCTCTAAGGGACAGCACGTGTGAGTGAGTTCTTTAACCCTCTGGGGCCAACGGACGCGCCGGCGCGTGCTGATCACATGATCGTTTTAAAGAGCCAATAGCGGAAAAGTGCAGCTTCCTTGGATCTCCGTTTCAACCCGTGTCGAAAGTGCGGATATCAGACTACAAACCAGTCTTTAAATCATGTTGATAGGCCAAATAAAATTAGAGTTATGAGGGAAAATGTGCGCATGTTTTTCTGTGACATTTTCTTGAGCTGTCAGTGCTCCGAGCAGGAAGACGCTGCAGAGCGCCTATAAAACGAAAGCAAAGGTGTGATCGTCTCATTATAACTTTTTCCTATTGGTTGAGAAGAAGAATGCCATTGTCCAATCAAAATGTCCACATATAGCAGGAATTTTGTTTTCAAGCGACAGGTAAACAGAGACGGAGAAAGAGATGGTGAGTTGAGAGATTTGAGATAATAGTGATTATTACTGTGATTTGACTGTTTAGTTAGTGTGTAGTGAGTGATTCATACTTTTGTAAATAGTTGTACAAAATCACCTGAGACATTGCTTGCATTTCACTGTAAATAGCTATATATTTTTTTTATTCAAGTTTTTGAAATATATTGTTTAGATTTGCTATACAAGCAACACTTTTATAGTAAAAAAAAAAATCTAACTTTCCCCCACTCGAATTTTAGTTTTTATAGTGGTTTTAGATCCACTGTGTTAATACCGTATGCCATATTAAAGAAAATACTTCACAGTCACATTTGGGAGGTTCTCCTGAAAAAAATGATACTAAACAGGCAATGTTTATGGATTTCCTTATATGAAATATAAAGATAAAATCAAACGCAGTGAAAAAACAGTAAAAATGCCTTCGGCTCCAGAGGGTAAATGTGGCTTGATTAGACTCAGTGATCGTCTAACTGTCCTGAGAATTAGAGAAAGCAGCAACTCTTAAAACCTGTATTTTAGTAGAAAATAAGGTGTGGAAAAAAAAATACATCAATATAGGCGATATTGTAATTTTCTTTATTGCCAAAAACTCGATATATCTTGAATCACCATATATCGCCCAGCTCTAGGTGGTTGTTAATTGTGTTTTATCATTTATATTGTCGTACACAGAGTATTGGTCAGCTTAATTGTGTAGATTTACGAGTCCTTTTGTCTGAGTGCAGCAGCTGCACGTGCATGTTCACGTGTTCGTTGTGAACGTGCAGCAGTTCCTGACATAGGAACAGGCTGATATTGTAATGAATATTTTATATTGCAGATTATTTTTAGAGCACACTAACTTTCTTTCAGTAGCACATGGATTTAAAAAGGTAGCTTTGAATTTTTCACTCTCGCCCAGATTAGATTTCCTGCTTTTCTGCTGCAGAGTGCTTCACTGAATGTTCACCAGGTAGAATCTATAGGATAGGATGTAGACCAGCGATGTACTGGGTGGGTCGGTAGGGCTGTACAATTAATCACATTTTAATCGTGATCAGGATTTTGGTATATATAAACAGTTTTGCAAAACTTTTTTTTCTTTGCAATTTATAACATACAAACAACTTACAAGTGTAACAAAAAATAATAATAATTTAACAGAGTTTAACAAAAACAGTTTTCTTGACCGTGGCTCAGGTGGTAGTGGGTCGTCTTCTGATCGAGAGGTTGGGGGTTCGATCCCAGTACCTGACTATGTGTCGAAGTGTCCTTGGGCAAGACACTGAACCCTAAGTTGCTCCCAGTGGTCGACTAGCGCCTTGCATGGCAGTCCTGTCCCACTGGTGTGTGAATGTGAGAGTGATTGGGTGAATGAGCTGATATGTAAAGCGCTTTGAGACTGCTTCAGTGTGGTGATAAAACGCTATATAAAATCAAGTCCATTTACCATTTACCATTTTGCCAAATATGATAAATAATTATGATTATAATCATAAATAAATATTTTATGTTTTTCATGTTGGACTTCTCTTTTGTTTTGAAAAAAAACAAAACAGTTTTCTTTTGACAGGCATGCTGTGAAATACATGATGCACAGGAAAATATATAGATTTCTGTTTTATAAAATATTATATATGTGTGTTTTCAACAGATATTTTTGAAAAAATTTCTTTTGGTTGTTTGAATTAAAAAAAATAAAATAAATGGGTCACGATTTAATGACCGTGGGAAAATGTGGGCCCAAGGTGAGACCATGTTGAGAACCACTGATGTAGACTTCATGTGAAACTCATGGCCTGGGGGCCAAATCCGGCCCTTTGGAGCATCCAATTGTCATTGTGTAAATGAAAGTCAACAGCTTTTGCAGGTTCTCACTGTTTTACTAGTGCTTATATCACATGATTGCAGTCATTTCTTAGGGTATACAGTAAAATAAAAATTCTAAATTCTTACAAAATCCTTCAATTTTCCTCAAATAATGACATAATATTTTCCTTAATTTAATAGAAATTGGTCACAAATCTAGTAAATGTAAAGTCTAGATCCTGTTAGGACTGATATCTGTCACTTATTGATTGGATATTGTTGGTTTCTTACATATTTAGTATTTTATATTTACGTAGAGGTGTAAACTAGGGAACAATAAGTTAAAATTACTTGTTTTCATAACATAAAATCTGTGGCCCACTTGAGGTCAAACTGCTCTATATTTGTAGATGTAGACGTTCTTTTACACATTAACCAAAGCTGGTTCTGTTTGTTTAATGTGACTGAGCCTCTATTCTAAACCTCCTTCTATCTCCTCCTCATACGTGGACCTTCTAAGTTACACACTCAGTTTTCCGTTTTCCTATATATGAGCTCTTTATGTAGCAGGCGTTAGCCGTTAGCTTCTTAAAGGAGTCTTTGAGGTGAGTGGAAAGCCAGAGTTTACATTGAGGGTGGGAGACGTGATGTGTTCTATTTTAGCAGCTGTTTGACTCAGGTGTCTGTCCCGCTGAGTCTACACTGGATGGATGTGTTGGAGGGGGTTCCACGGGTTTCTTCCTGTGTGTAGAAGGTGGAGAAGTGGTGACTTTCCATTTATTAGTGTATTTGTTTTTATCAATGTTTAGTTAACAAAAGTTCCAGAGAAGAAGTTGCTTACTGTTATTCATTCATTTTTTGACTAAAGAAATCCTTTCAGTGACCAATGTGTTTTAGTTGCAATGGCTTATTGTTGTTTGGTGTAAATATGTTAAATGCTGAGATAATAGACGTAGAACCTCCAGTTTTACATTTCAGAGTTTCTCAAATTCCGTTTCAGGTTTTACCAATTTCTACGTCACTTTAAACTTTTTTTTTTTAATAATTTTTCCCTGTTTAAGTGAGTTCACTGGCTTTTAAACTTCCTGAAATCGTACCAAACATGATAAATATGGTTAATAGAGTCAACTACTGTTATTAATTTTACATTTTATATGCTTTAGATGGTTTACGGGTTACGCTGAATCACAAGATTACGTCTCGAAAGCTTTAACGTGTCCTCGGCCACGTGTTTAACGGTAAAATCCCATAGAAATGTGTTATGGACCCTGAACATTAATTATGAAACCTATAATTTCCTCCAATCAGAGAATCTCGCTCATGTTTAGCATGAAACCAACGCACAATCTATGATTGTAGATGTTTCTGCTGTGATGTGTCACCAGGTAAACTGATCACCATTCAGCTAGTACACCTGTCTTTGTACCAGAACCTTTTCACTTTGAACGCATTCATATTAATATGAACCAACTCTTTAGATGAAGCTCTAGAGTTAATTTTCAGTCAATGAAAATGAACCAAAACTCATATCTTAAATTTGAAAATGGCGATATACAATATAAATCTTGATATTTTTAACTCAATAAAGTCTGAATAGAAGAACAATTCTCGGTTTAATTTGCTCTTGCAAAATGCCACAGAGACACATTTATTAACAAACAGCTGATCAATCAGTTCCACTTTAGTCTGTTTCTCCTCTAAGGGACAGCACGTGTGAGTAGGAATGCACATCGTTAACCAGTTTCATTTGGGAACCTGTTTTTAGTCAAACGATTCTTTGGAATCGCGAACAAAAACCCTTTACGATTCTGCTATGGATTCTTCCTGGGCTGCGCCGCCACTGTAAACAAACGTACCCCACTCGTAAATTTGCGATGGTGAGCTGAGCTGCTGCATTTCACAAAGAAGGACAACACAAAGAAGTAACTCCTCCTCAAAGGCGGTAACACAACCAATATGTCCAAACGTTTGGCCACACAACACGTCATTATACTCAAGTAATGCCGTGTCTTTGACGCACTTAGTAGCACCAGCGCTAGCTCTAGCATTAGCACAGCAGGTAAAATTAAACAACTCTTTGCCGCTGGCTCTACACTGCACTAACTCCATTGACTCCTTTAAAATGCAGCTAAAAACACTTTTATACAGACATGCTTTTAAATATCCTCTTTTATTCACATAGTGTTAACATTGTATTTTCTTTTCCCTTATTGTGAAGGTCTGTCTTGTATTGTATCTTTGTAAATCACTGTTTATTCTGTTTTGTGAAGCACTGTGTTTTAACTGTAAAGCACTTTGTGATATCTATCTATGAAAGGTGCTATATGAATAAAATGTACTTACTAACGTTGTGTGATAATGATAAAAAAAATAGCTTAATTTATTATCCTAAGCCAATAGCCACTTGACTTGTGGACTCATTTGAGTGTTGTTTATTCTCAGCTGTGAATAATTAAGATTTGTATTAATAAACCTGATATTTATTTTAATAAACCAGGTTGTATTCTTTTCTGTACTCATGTGCTACTTGTTTTTCAGCCTATTTTGGAATCCAAATAAAAACGGATCGATATGCAGGAATCGATAAAGCATCGGAATCGCTAAATCTATCTATCTAATCTAAATAAATATACTGTACATCCCTATGTGTGAGTGATTTCTGTAGATGAAGGTCTGAGTTAGAACCCACTCAGTAATCATCTAACTAAATGTTCAAAGACGTAAAGAAAGAAACCACTCCTAAAACCTGTATATTAATACAAAATAATATATAAAATATCAATGTAGCATTATAGGCCATATTGTAATTTTCTGTAGCACCAAAATAGATAAATAATAATATGAAAAATAAATACATTTTATTATGATGTAATAAAACTCGATATATCTTGAATCTCGATATATTGCCCAGCTCTAATGGTCACCTTTTTTTTAATGTGATTATGAATGGAATTGGGCGTTTTTGTTTGTGTGTTACACTTTCTAGACATTCAATCACCTGTATTCTATGAAAAATAGTGTTTAAATGTGATATTGTTCCAAAACTTTCAATGGAGGTGGTTCCATGTCATTATTTTTGCCTGATTTTGAATTAAATGGGAACAAGAATAAAGTGTGAATTCAGCGTTTTCTGTTTGTATTCAGTGATCACAGAACAATCAGAGGCTGTAAAAATGTTACATTCCTCAGAGGATTCACTCAATAGATGAACAGATATCATTCTTTTCTTCTGGGGTTTGACTGTAAAGTCCAGCCTTTTGTGAAATACTGCTACATGTTGCAGTAACTTTTCTAACTCCCAGTGAGTCATACCGACAAGGTATTTATGCATCAGCGTCAGCTTGTCTCGTTTAGTTACAAAAACAACTTTTAAAATCCAGTGAGCTTTAGAAACCATGTGAGAGAAGCTCAGTGAAATCCATGAAAGTCACATTTCCAGAAAAAGAACAAAAAAGAAGAATCTTGGGGGATTTCCTAAGAGTGGGGCTGAGGTTGTAGTGACGGAGGTTGGACCATCACCCACAACTCACAAAGGGAGGGGTATCAAGGCTGGACTGGGGTCGGTGGAGGTGATGGGGAGTGGGCGGGGCTTAAGGAGACGTCCCCCTCAGGGAGGAACCATATGTTCTCAGGAGGAGTTCATGAAACTATCCTCCTCACATACTGACACATGAGGAACATGTTTAAACATCATCATCATCTATTATCTCAGGGTTCCCGTGGATCCTTAAAAAGTCTTAAAAAACATTAATTTCATGAATCTAAAAATAAGGCCTTGATGGTCATTAAAAGTCTTAAATCAATGTTTCAAAAGTCTTACATTTTAACACATGAAATAAATGATTGTAATTAGTCTCACATTTCAAAATAATTGGGTAACATTTGTTTTTAAAAAGATATATCATTTACCGTAACCACTACAAAACAGTGATTGGTTGCAGAGGGACTCTCAACAACAAATAGCCTGTCTGATGAAGATTTTTCTTCATGCTTTTTGGATTTTTGTTGTTTCCAGATTTCTAGCTATGTTTGTCGTCTTTTTGTGTTTTTAGAGTGTTTTTGATTATTTTGGTCTGTTTTTTTTGTGTGTATTTTACTGTCATTTTGTGTATTTTTGTGTGTTTACTGACTACTTTGGCCAGTTGCACATTTGCACTAGACACTAGAAAAAATGAACCCTAAACCTGTAATTAATGTGGTATTTTTTCCCCAATTGTTTACTGTTGGTCTGAAATTTAATCTCCAATGGCAATAAAAAAGTCTTGAATTTGATTTGACTGAAGCTGTAGGAACCCTGTATCTACTCTGAGTTATGATAAACATCTATAGAGCCTTTCATTTTCTGTGAAAACGGGCAGAAAAAATACGTTTTTTCCTCTGTCCTTTTATTTAAAATCATTAAATCCATTGGATGCAATTAAAGGTTTCACTAATAATGTTTTGTGAATAAATATATCATTTTTGTGCGATTTCCTTTTTCTGTTAAACAGGTAGCTAAGAGTTAGCAGTGTAGCTAAGTTTGCTATTGCGACATAATCTTGCGGGTTTTCAGTATATCGTCCCATTTAACATAAGAAATGTAATTAATAACAATAATTGACTCTATTAACCCTATTTATCACGTTTGGTATGATTTCAGGAAATGTAATAGCACTAAAGTATCTCAACAGAGAAACAGAAAATTGTAATGTGATGCAAATTTTCCTAAATATCGTTTAATTTCTGCAACAGAAAATCAGAGGCTCTACAATAGTTAGAACTTCATTATGAATGTGATCATTTCTTGGGGATTTTTTCCGTAAATCGGGTAGCTAAGGATTAGCAGTGTGGTGATTTCCGGACGTTTAATAGACAGTATAAGTATGTAAGTATAAGTATATAAACAGGGAAAATCTGAGTCCCTGCATTCTACAGTTGATCCATATTCATTTATTCGGCTACACTTTGTAGTTTTCAAATGAAATTTAAAAACTCTAAACACAGTATTTGTCTTTAAATAGGTCTTGAATACCATCTTTTGTTCCATCTCTAGCTAATGTTTCTGAGAATGTGTTTGCCTTTGATTGATGATAAAATAATATCTGAGGCTCCAATAGTTAATAAATGACCTCAGGTCCTCAGACTGAAGCTGTGGCTTTTATCCAAACCTGAAACCATATGAACGTGTTCAGAATCTAGCAGATTGGTAGTGTCATGGTTACCTCCTCACAGTGGTTGGTTGTGGGTTAGAATCCCTCTGGGGCTGAGTGTTATTGTGTTATTTCTGTCCCCTGGCCCTCATTAGTCAGCTCTTTGTTACAGTCACACTAACCTCACTGAAGGTCCAGATTAGAAAGTTACTCCTGAATCAAACCTAATCCCCTGGCAGGACCGTTTCTTTTTTCTTTAACGCCACACACACACACACACACACACACACACCCACACACACACCCACACACACACACACACACACACACACTCACCCCCAACCCCACACACACACACACACACACACACACACACACTCATTCATTCTCCACCACTGATTGGTTGACTCAGTCACACACATACAAACACCAACGGGACACTTCAACATTAGTTATTGTAGTAGTTGACGTCCTGCTGATGCCTTGTGTCTTTAATCCCAGTCAGCTGTTGGTAAACCACATGGTCTATTCTCTCTATGTAGTGACACACACAACACTAAAAGATTTTAGAATCAATCACACATTGAACAACCTGACATTGGATTTAAACTATCCTTTAATCAATATTAATAAATCTACACATTAGAAAGACTGAAAAATGTTGAATGAACAGAAATTTGATGTAATACTATAAATAAAGACGCACCGGTTGTTGGCATGTTCAACAGCTTGTGTTTTTTCAATAAAATCTAAAAAGAAAGAACTAACTTTCTGCATTTATTTGATGTTATAGGCATATACTGTACCTCAGTTAAGTTGCACTAAAGTCAAAGTTGGTTTAAAAAGCCAGAGGCAGATTATACGTTTTTTTTTATTTTGGCACATGGCATGTTAAAGCCAATGTTTTGAGTGTAAAATATGCCAATAAAGTATATTTCATACATAATGTTCTCATGAAGGTGTACACATTTACAGATTAGTTGTTTATAAGTGCTGAAAATGTCTTGAAAGTGGAAAAAATGTGCAGAAAAGGAATTGAAATGTGATGGAGAAGTGTCAGAAATTGGAGTAATGTCGCAAAAATGCATTAAAAGGAGCAAAAATATGGAAAGAAAAAGTGATGAAAATAGGGTAAAATATGGAGTGTTTGGTGGAGTTGCTGAAAAATGGTAAAAAATAAGTCAAAATGGGCTGAAACTGTTCAGAAAATATTTTTAGTTTCTGGAAGGAATCTGGGGACCCCCTCCCAGTGTCTCGTGCCATGTCTGATTCTTAGTGAGCTAAAGAGGCTACATGATTTTAGCTATAGCTAAGTTAGCTGTGTGTGCGTGTGTGTGTGAGCCTCCTCTCTCCACACCCAGTGTTAGAATGTCACAGCTGTGTGTGACCTCATGCTGGAGTTGGTTTTCATCAGCAGGGCCACACTGCTGTTGTTTACTGTTGTTTACTTCTGTTGGATGAAAAGCGTAGCACCTTTTGTGTTTGTTGTAAAGTTTTTCTCAAGTTCTGTTGGCGCTGGTGTTAAAGAGCTGTTTTATTAATATCAATAACCTGTGACCCACTTACATTTTCCTAACAAACACAACACACTCAGATTTAGTTTTGCAATATTTAACAGAATAAAAAAGCCAAAAAGTCTGGGCTTGACTGACTTTCTTTTAATCTGTAAATGAAATGGATTTCATAATAAAATCCTTATTAGTGTAAATGACGTTCAGCTGAGGCGTCAACATATGAACTCTTTTTACTCTTCTTCTAATTAGATCCATGTGTGGAGTCAGATTGTTGCATTCAAGAGCGTTTTGTTTTTGCATTCTTTAGTTTTATAGGCCTGTGCAGTAAATGTTATCCTAACGTACTACTCATACTAAGTGTAAATGAGTATGTAGTGCACTGCGTTCACATTAGATAGTATGAAAAGGTGCGTATACTATATGGCAGGCCCCAGGGCCGAATTACAGAAAATTACAGAAAAAATATGAATCATTGTGAAAATACCAAATATTTCAGTTGTCAATTGTTGTTGAAAGAACTCGAATTATTACACAAAATATCCCCAAATGAAATAAAAATGGTTACATTTAAGTATATGTCACCTAATGCACATTAATGTTGAAATCATTCTTTTTTTCCACCTAAAATCACCTGCGTCCTGATCAAACTGGTCCATATTTGGCCACTGGACTAAAAATAGTTTGACATCCCTGCTCTACTGTCACTTTCATTGCCATTTTCAAAATAAAAGCATATCTTCTTGTCTTCCATTAGTTTTTTTTCTTAACTCTTTTGTAAACAGGGCTCTTATTTTGAAGTTAACAGGAAGTCTAGTCAGTAGACCATTGGAGGGTTTCTGAAAATGTGTGAATGAAATATGTCTATGTGAGTTTTATGGATCAAATGAGCACATGTTGATATTCTACTTGGTCACTTTCTCACTTCAAATAATTTCAGAACTTTCAAAGTAAAGGTGGAGAATCAACAGAGATATTTAGCTTCAGTGTGATTCAGGTTTTTAACGCTGTAGGTTCCAAATGCATCTTGGGAAACTTGGAAGTATACTTAACTTCAGTGGAAACGCTCATTATACTATAGTCTATAGTAGACAGTATATACTCAGTGAGTTAGTAGTCTATACTACTTTAGTGTGACATTTACAACAAAATGTGAATTATAGCCCTTAGCTTGCAGCCTAAGGTGCTACACTAAAGTTGATCAGTGGGCCAGTATCTACCGATCAAACATTCCCAGTCCATCAGTGATGTTTGATAAGTAAAAATAAAGATCATCATTTTACATAATTTTAAATGTTCACTCTCTACAACATGTGTCAAACTCAAGGCCCGGGGGCCAAATCCGACCCTTTAGAGCATCCAATTTGACTCCCAGCAGAAAGTAAAAATAACAGAGAAAACATGAATCATTGTGTAAATTAAATTTATAATTATTTGCAGGTGCTCACAGTTTTCCTGGTGCTTATATCATGTGATTGCAGTCATGTTTTATGTTAAACAGTTGAAAAAACTCAAAATTCTTACAAAATCCTTCAATATTTCCCTTAATTGAATAGAAAATGATCACAAAATCCAGTAAATTTAAAGTGTAGATCCTGTAGGGATTGATATCTGTCACTTATTGATTGGATATTGTCGGTTTCTTACATATTTAGTATTTATTTATGTGTACGTAGAAGTATAAACTAGGGCACAATAATGTTGAAAGTTGAAATTACTTGTTTTTCCAATACTTGAGATGAAACTGCTCCGTATTTGGTCCCTGAACTAAAATGAGTTAAACAGCCCTGATCTATACGAGGACTGATCACTATTATTATTTTTTTGTAAATAAATCAAGTTTGATGGGTGACTCTTGGGCTCATCTTGAAAATTTTACATGAAATATCAGAACTTGACTTTTTGATTTGAGTGTAAAATATCCTCTATATCATTACTGAGGGCGATAAAGTTTAATGTGTATTGAGCCATACCATAACACACCCTCATTTCCTCTTTATTTGTATTTTAAACGGTCAAAGTCAGAGGAAGTGAGACACACATCATCTCTAACACTGTTCACCAACTTTCACACACGTCCACAAACATGCTAGTGGATGACATTGTTGTGGTCGTGTTTATCACCATGGCAACAGCATAATATTTACCTCTAGTTTTAGTGTTTTTATGTGCGTGGCACCACAGTGGCTCCTTTCCAAGAGGAAAAAGCGTTTAGAGTTGATTATATCATATGGTTTAGATTTACAAAGATGTCATAATGATGATGTGAAAACTCATCGTTAAACACAGGCTGGTTCTGTTTTTATTCTGACATCTTAGTGAGACTCAGTTCTTGTTTTGGTTTCTACGAGTCAAATGTTTCTACTGAGTTCTATTTTAAAGAGGTGTTAACGAGAAAATCCTGATCAATGCAGAGAGGGAAACTTCACACTTGGGCGTTGTATGATGATGTTTGGATAGTTCTGACTGTGAGAGATTGGAAGATTCGTACTTTTATGTTGTTTAGCAGAAACAGGGCCTACGATCGAACAGAAAATGGACAGAACTTGCGTTCTGAAACAAGTAAAAGCAATGGACCCGTATCTTTTCTGTCTCTAGTCTCTTTATTTAAATTCAGCCCCAACATGACGATAAATGCCTCACATGCAAGTTTTGGGACAATATCACACGTTTACAGGCTATCGTTCACCAGAAAACAGGTGATTGAATGTATAGAAAGTGTGACAAACAGACAAATATGTCCAATTCCTGCCATAATCCTGTTCAAAATCTTGCGCTACGTGTAATGGATCGAGTAGTGATCATGTTATCCTGTGACTTCATCTGAAGTGTGTTTTTAATGTGTTGGTTCATATTATTCTGACTGTATTCAGATGTTAAAAGGCTCTGGTTCAAAGACAGCTTTATCTGCTGGTGTATTAGCTGAACTGGTGATCAGTTTACCTGGTGACACGTCACAGCAAAAACATCTACAGTCACACACTGCGTTTGTTTCACTCAAAACGTGAGGGTGATTCTGTGGTTGGAGATAATTAAAGGTTTCAATAACAATGTTTAGGGATCATATCACACATTTTACTGGTATTTTTCCTCATAAACAGGTGGATGAAGGGTTAACAGTGTGGCTAACTGACATTTTAAGCTCTCACAACGTAATCTTGTGTCGCGTGGTTTCAGTGTAACATCCTGTTTTTGTAAATAATTGTAAGCATATAAAATGTTCTAACCCTATGTAGCATGTATGTTATGATTTTTAAAAGTTTAGCAGCCGGTAAAGTCATTTAAACATGGAAAGATGATGAAACAGAAATGGAAAAGGGGAAATTTTGGACTCCATGGACTCCAGAACCATTTAGTAAAAAAGTCTGGTGTAGCTGTGAAGCAAAAGAAAAAAATGATTAAATATTAAATTGCTGCTCTTTTCCTCAGAGATTTCCTAAATGTATCCGAGCTGATCTCATCCTGCTTCAAACATCTCACTGAGCTTTAAATAAAGATACCTGCCAAGCCTGTGTGTGGTTCGCTTACCTCTGAGGATTCAATTAGTTAAAGTGTGAAGGTCCAATGACGCTCTGTATGGAAAAACAAAATGTTCTAATAATGAACAAAATCTCACTAAATGTATCAGCTTTGTCACGTTTCAATGCATGAAGTCAATAAAGGAACAATTTAACACATCTTTACACAGTTTGTGGGGTTAGCATTAGCAGCACCGGTTTGTGTGATCTAGGTTTGTTTTGTCTACGTTTGCTACTATTTGTTGTGCTACAGAAACCACACACATGTTCTCAATAAAGGAAACAACTTAGTTGAACATAACCTTAAAGGGGATGTCATGAGAGAATAGTTAAAGGCACAGATGCATTCTGTATTCCACTTTGTTGCATCTGAGACTTAAAAATCTAGTTAAAAGATCTTTCACAACAACAACTGAGGGAATTAATCTAAACTGGAGACATCCCTGCTGTCATTAAAGTGTAGGTTTGGAAGAATCGCTGTGCATCTAACTTACAGTACATAATGTGTAGAGCTCACCAGGGTTGGGGTCAATTACATTTTCAATTACCTTCTCAATTACCTCTACAATTAATCACAATTACTGGTCTTTTAATAAATAAACCTTATTAAATGTAACCTTCCTCTTGTGTTAGCGTCCTGTTAGTATCTTTAATGCTAACGGGTCAGTTTGACCCATGTCTTAAATCAGCTGTTAAATACACTAATAAATATTATCTATCATCTAATTAGTTTTTCATCTCTTGGTTACCTTGTTAGGCTTCCTAATCAATGAATATTTTAGTATTAATATTTATGGTGTTGGCATCTGAGCCTTTTTCTGTCACTATACCCATAGATTTTGAACTACGTATGTATTAGACATAGAACTGTAACTTAATTACAATGTAAATTATGTTTTGTTTATAGAATGTGCATGCCGTTTAAAATTACAAAATCAATTATCAGAGCTTAATTAGAATTCCATTACAATTACATCAGCAACATGCTTTTGAAGTTACAATTCAATACATAATCGTAATTATTACTAGGGATGTCCCGATACAAATCTTTCACTTCCAATACAATACCGATTTTGTAGCCTTGCTTATTTGCCGATACCGATACGATATCAGCAAGATACATACTGTACATACTTTTATTACTTATTTTGTAGTGTGGAATGTAAGAAAAGGCTTGATCAAGTCATGTTACTCAAACAGAGAACAATAGTCAACAATTCAAGTTCACTTCAGTTATTTTTTACTGTCAGTATATGTGGTGCGAACAACTGAGGGCGGGGACAAAAACAACAAAAACTTATCGGAGCGCTTATATCAGAGATTTTAGATGCAGTCCGATGAAATCCGATATTTGTTTTTTGGTTGATAGTGGACCGATATCCGATATCAATATCGGATTGGGACACCCCTAATTATTATCTATTTCGCGATTACAATTATAATTGACCCCAACCCTGGTGCTCACTGTTGTGTAACCATATTTAACTGCACAGTCGTAGAACAACAAATAAATAAATATTCAGGCATCGACGTGTTTGTTCCCTCTGACCACCGTGTGTGCCACCCAGGCTTTGAAGCTCTTTGAAGTTCCCATCCAATGAGGTGCAGGCATTGATCAATCAACTAACGCCTCCTTATCTGCATCAGACCTACAGTACTTCCTCACTTTCACTGGATGTAAAACAGCCAGTGTTATTCATTTTGACCCATCAGATGGGAAAAAAAACTTTAGATACGTGCGTGCACATCTCTTTTCTCCTTTGTTCTAATGTTTTATTAATCAGCGTGTGCATGTTCGTCCAATAGTGTTAGTGTCTGAAACACAAGTTTGTCAGTGGAAGAGAAGAAGGCGTTGAGCATGATGGAGACAGAACAGGAAGCGTGTGTGTGTGTGTGTGTGTGTGCATACTTCAGGCTGAGTTGTGTGTGTGGTGAGTGGGTGTGTGCATCACTCTGTTGGTCCAGGCTCTGTGTGTGTGTGTGTGTGCAGTGCTCTCTGAGCTGAGTGGAGACACCATGTGAGGAGTAGAGCTGCTCCTCCACAATGACAGACAAACAGAGGATGGACTCAGACTCTGACTAGGAATATGTGGAGGTAACCCGGGGGTGCTGCTATGCCACCATGCTGGCTCAGAGGAACCTGTGGGATAAGGAGGGTGAGGGCTGCTGCCCGTCGTCTGGAACCTGTCCCTGGGCTCGTCTGGTGGGGGTGGACAGCTGTGTGTCTGAGCCCTACTGTCTGTGGTTCCAGCTGTTAGCCCGAGCCTCCTGGGGAGAGGTGGAGCTGGGTCTCAGCAGCCGGTCCTGGGCCAGGCTGAGGGACGCAACCTGGAACCACTGGGTCCGACTGAGGGTAAGGGTTGGATGGAGGATGGATGGATGGATGGCATCCATCCTCTGTGTCAGTGCTGTCTGATCAACTGTTTCTCATTTCTAGATCAGGGGGTCTCAACCTTGGGGTCAGGACCCCATTAGGGGTTGTGAGACATGGGTGAGGATCCCCAGATGCCTCCGAGGAACTAAGAATATTTTCTGAACAATTTGAGCTCATTTTTGCTTATTTTGTTGCCATTTTTCTGCAACTGCACCAAACGTTCCATATTTTAACCTATTTTCATCACTTTTTCTTGCCATATTTTTGCTCCTTTTAATGCATTTTTGCTACATTACCCCCATTTCTGACACATCTCTATTAAATTTCAATGCCTTTTCTATACATTTTTTTCCACTTTCAAGACATTTCCAGCACTTATAAACCATTTCCACCACTTTCCACCCAATGTCACTTGTGTTGACCCATTATTGTCATTTTTAACCTCTTTTCACCATTTTTCATGATTATTTTTGCCAATTAAACCACATTCACAATTTTTAATGCCCATATTTTGCTAGTTTACACTATTTTTCCCTATATTACCAAATTCCAATAGCCACAATTTGCAACTTTTAACCAATTTCTGTGGTTTTTAAAATCTAATTTCACCACCTTTTCCACCATTTTTTTTCACTTTTTATTTTTTATTACAAAAAAAATTTCCATCTTTAAGATGACTGTAATAATAATTAACTTCCTGGATAACAGTGGATATTATTCAGATGAATAAATAAATGTGGTTATCACAGATTCATAGAACAGTGGGTCATCATTTTGCTGATTGGTTGAGGTTGAGAACCACTGCTGTAGATGGTGATAAGACATTAGTTTGTGTTTCAGTTTCAGTGGAAACATAGTGTAGGAGCAGAGGAGAGGTCAGGGGCGTCTATGTTGTGCTGAGCTTGTCTGAGGAATTTTCTGTGCGTCATTCTGGGTTTGTCTTGTTTCACTGACCAATATTTTTGTAACGTGAGCACGGCTGTTTTTTATGGCTCAGGTCATGCTTTTGTTATCAATTCTTATCAAAAACTCCTTTTCTTCAACTTTGGGTCGAATTTTTTTAGCAAAAATTTTTGAGAATGTCAGGGATTTTCTCCCAGATCCAGTGACTAATAGTGACTAATGTGAAGTTGTGTGGGAGAGAGAGAAAGTTTGGAAAGAAAGAGTCGGATTCAAAGCTTTGAGGAGTGACTCACAGAAGTGGAAAAAAAGGTAGAAAAGCTGAGTCCACATCTTTCTAAGTTAGTTTTACCTCCACGTCATACCAAACACACATGCACATATGAGCACAACATATAGAACGCACACAGCTCAATGTTTGATAAACACATCACATTCATGATTAAGTTTTAACTATCTTAGACCAGGGGTGTCAAACATATTTTAGTTTCAGGGCCAAATACGGACCAGTTTGTTCTCAAGTGGGCCATAAACTTTAGGTGGGAAAACGAGCAACTTCAGCATTATTCTGCCCTATAAATATATGTGAATTCATGGCAGTTACAGACAATGTCCAATCTTTACATTTCCTTTAGTTTGTGACCAATTTTTTACGCAGTTTGGGGAAAAAAATGTGGAATAATTTTAATAAAATGGCAGGTTTTTTGAAAAGATAAAGAATTTGCCTTTAAAAATTACTGCCATCATGTGATAAAAGCATAGGCACACAGCAAATTTTGTGGATATTCATTGAATTTATGTATTTGGTATTTGATTTATGTATTTACAACTGAATTAATTGGTATTTTTACACAGTGCTTGATGTTTTCTGTAATTTGGACTTAATCCTGTGGGCCTAATCATCTTTCAATGTTTAGATATTTTACTGTATATCAAACTACCTGAAATCTTACCAAACATGATAAATATGGTTAATAGTCAACTACTGTTATTAATTTACATTTTACATTAAAAGGGACGCTACACTGAAACCACGGGACATTATGTTGCAATAGCTGCGTTAGCCGCACTGCTAACCCTCAGCCACCTAGTTAACAGGAGAAAAATCCCATAGAAATGTGTGATATGATCCCAACACATTATTATTGAACCCTTTAATTTCCTCCAACCAGAGAATCACCCTCATGTTTAGCGCTAAACCCCACACAGCGTGTGATTGTAGATGTTTCTGCTGATAAATTGATCATCAGTTCAGCTAATACACCATCAGATAATCCTGTCTTTGTACCGGCGCCTTTTCACATTAGAATGCAGTCATAATAATCTGAACCAACACATTAAAAACACACTTCAGATGAAGTCACAGGATAACATGATCACTACTTGATCTGTTACAGTGGGTACGGAAAGTATTCTGACCCCTTTAAATTTTTCACTCATTGTTTCATTGCAGCCATTTGCTAAGATTAAAAGTTCATTTTATTTCTCATTAATATACACTCAGCACCTCATATTGACAGAAAAAAACAGAAATGTAGAAATTTTTGCAAATTTATTAAAAAACAAAAACTGAAATATCACATGGTCGAAAGTATTCAGACCCTTTGCTGTGACACTCATATTTAACTCACATGCTGTCAATTTCTTCTGAAACTCCTTGAGATGGTTCTGCTTCTTCATTAGAGTCCAGCTGTGTTTAATTAAACTGATTGTACTTGATTAGGAAAGGCACACACCTGTCTATATAAGACCTTATAGCTCACAGTGCATGTCAGAGCAAATGAGAATCATGAGGTTGAAGGAATTGTCCAAGGAGCTCAGAGACAGAATTGTGGCAAGGCACAGATCTGGCCAAGGTTACAAAATAATTTCTGCAGCACGCAAGGTTCCTAAGAGCACAGTGGCCTCCATAATCCTTAAATGGTAGAAGTTTGGGACGACCAGAACTCTTCCTAGACTTGGCCGCTCAGCTAAACTGAGCAATCGTGGGAGAAGAGCCTTGATGGGAGAGGTAAAGAAGAACCCAAAGATCACTGTGGCTGAGCTCCAGAGATGCAGTAGGGAGATGGGAGAACGTTCCACAAAGTCAACTATCAGTGCAGCCCTCCACCAGTCGAGGCTTTATGGCAGAGTGGCCCGACAGAAGCCTCTCCTCCGTGCATGACATATGAAAGCCCACATAGAGTCTGCCAAAAAACACATGAAGGACTCCCAGACTATGAGAAACAAGTTTCTCTGGTCTGATGAGACCAAGTTTGAACTTTTTGGTGGTAATTCTAAGCGGTATGTGTGGAGAAAACCAGGCACTCCTCGTCACCTGTCCAATACAATCCCAACAGTGAAACATGGTGGTGGCAGCATCATGCTATGGGGGTGTTTTCAGCTGCAGGGACAGGACAACTAGTTGCATTTGAAGGAAAGATGAATGCGGCCAAGTACAGAGATATCCTGGAAGAAAACCTCTTCCAGAGTGCCCAGGACCTCAGACTGGACCGAAGGTTCACTTTACAACAAGACAATGACCCTAAGCACACAGCTAAAATAACAAATGAATGGCTTCAGAACAACCATGTGACCATTCTTGACTGGCTCAGCCAGAGCCGTGACCTAAACCCTATTGAGCATCTCTGGAGAAACTTGAACGTTGGCTGTCCACCAACGTTCACCATCCAACCTGACAGAACTGGAGTATCTGCAAGGAAGAATGACAGAAGATCCCGAAATCCAGGTTTGAAAAACTTGTTGCATCATTCCCAAGAAGACTCATGGCTGTACAAGCTCAAAGGGTGCTTCTACTCAATACTGAGCAAAGGGTCTGAATACTTATGACCATGTGATATTTCAGATTTTCTTTTTTAATACATTTGCAAAAATAATGAGAAATAAAATGAACTTTTTTGATTTCAGCAACTGGCTGCAATGAAACAAAGAGTGAAAAATGTAAAGGGGTCTGAATACTTTCCGTACCCACTGTACACCTAGCCTAAGACTTTGAACATGGGCATATTTGTCAGTTCGTGACGCTTTCTAGAATTTGTTTTGGTGATAAATAGTGTGTCAAAGTGTGATATTGTCCTTAAACCTGCATGTGAGGCACTTCTGTGTCATGTTGGAGCTTGATTTTAAATAAACAGAGAAAAATAAAAGATACAAGAAAAGTAGCAAATACCTTTTTTCCCTTCTTTATTTAAAATCAGGCCCTAATATCACATATTTACAAACAATTTTTCACCAAAACAGGCTTTTTCCATTTCAGAACATGAATTCTGTTTTTTTATGTTCACGGAAAATCGGTGGCCCTATTGTTGATTTTATATTAGAGAATGTCAAACTCATTTTAGTTCAGGGGCCAAATACAGACTAATTTGTTCTCAAGTGGGCCACAGATTATATGCTGGAAAACGAGTAATTTCAACATTATTGTTCCCTAGTTTACACTTCTACTTATACATAAAGTACTAAAAATATGTAAGAAACACAATATCCAATCATAGAGTGACAGATATCAGTCCCAACAGGATCTACACTTTATATTTCCTAGATTTGTGACCTCTTTCATTTTAATTAAGGGAAATGTGATGGAATAATTTGAGTGAAATGAAAAGATTTTGTAAGAATTTTAAGATTTTTCAACAGTTTATCAATAAAAATAACTGCAACCATGTGATATAAGCACCAAGAAAACTGTGAGAAACTACAAATTTTGTTGAGTTTAATTTATACAATGATTTGGATTTGGCCCCCGGGCCTTGAGTTTGACACATGTGGTATTGAGCATCTTATATTAAAGGAATCGTCTGCAGCAGCATTTTGTTTATTCACTGTGTTCTGTAGAGGTGTGTGTGTGTGTGTGTGTGTGTGTGTGTGTGTGTGTGTGTGTGTGTGTGTGTGTGTGTGTGTGTGTGTGTGTGTGTGTGTGTGTGTGTGTGTGTGTGTGTGTGTGTGTGTGTGTGTGTGTGTGTGTGTGTGTGTGTGTGTGTGTGTGTGTGTGTGCAATCTAAAGGCTCAGCCATTACATAACATGACATTAAAATTTCACCATGAAATCAAAACAAACAGTGTGCGCGTGTCCCACATTAGCTGTTAATGCTTATATCCTCTCCATCATCTATAACACACATTAATGCTCATATCATCTCCATCATCAATAACCACACATTAATGCTTATATCCTGTCCATCCTCAGACCAAATGTTTCAATAACTCTCATTAATGTGTATATCCTGTCCATCATCTATAACACATATTAATGCTTATGTCCTGTCCATTCTCAGACCAAACCAAAGGATGGTTGTGACCACAGTGAGGCATCCACCACGTTGTCTCCATGTGCAGAAGAAGAACCGTTCTGTTGGCCTGGACCAAAGACTCTCCACCTACGGAGAACCTCACAGGGCTTTGGTTTCACTCTGAGACACTTCATCGTCTACCCTCCAGAGTCGGCCGTACACAACTCACTGAGGGTGAGAAAAACACACTCCTATATACACACACTGAGATTATAGACTATCTTCATTATAATTTATACAGTTTATTAATGAGATTCAGATTAAATTAATCATAGTTTTTAGATTCCATGCTACTCTGACACAGCACGCTCCTGTTTATGTGAATACAATAAAACAAATAGAAAAAACCTTATGGTAGTTCAGCACTTTGACTGTTGTTCCTGTTCAAATGAAATAAGAAAAGTTCAGTGTTTATTACAGCCCTGATGTTCTGTCTGCACAGAAACAAGAAACAGTTGGAACAACTTAATGAAATTCTTTCAATTGGTAACAATTAAATGAGTTCTTAAAAATTAAGTTCATATGTTAATTAAATTGACATTGATCTAATAATTCTTCTTCTAATTCAATTATTTCTTCTTTGATAACTTCCTCAATAACGTCTTCAATAATTTCTTCTACTTTTTGGTTTCTTCTTCTTCTTCTTCTTCTTCTTCTTCTTCTTCTTCTTCTTCTTCTTCTTCTTCTTCTTCTTCTTCTTCTTCTTCTCTTCTCCTTCTCCTTCTCCTTCTCCTTCTCCTTCTCCTTCTCCTTCTCCTTCTCCTTCTCCTTCTCCTTCTTCTTCTTCTTCTTCTTCTTCTTCTTCTTCTTCTTCTTCTTCTTCTTCTTCTTCTTCTTCTATAGCTGCTTCTTCTATAGCTTCTTCTTTTTCTATAACTTCTTCTATAGCTTCTTCTTTTTCTATAGCTTCTTCTTTTTCTATAACTTCTTCTATAGCTTCTTCTTTTTCTATAGCTTCTTCTATAGCTTCTTCTTTTTCTATAGCTTCTTTGCTAGCTTCTTCTTCCTTCTTTCTTTCTTTCTTCTTTTTGGCTAATGCAGGTTAAAGGGAGCATGTGCAGGGTACACTGGTACACAGTGTTTTTATTCAGTCCCTTAAGGCTCCTCATGTCCTGTACGTATCTGTTTTGTATTTTATAATTAGGGGGAACTAGAATATATTTGATGACCTCTAATGTTCCCACACCACAGTTAGCATAGCGCCCTGTGTTTGTAGCCTTTGGGTTTAGTCCTGCCTGTTAAAGGGAAAGTATTCACACAGATGTAGGGTTTGTCTCTCAGGACTTCTGGGTTCTTCTCATTGTTCGTTCACTCTTTTTAAAATCTGAGTTTGTTAAAAGTTTCTTTATTTGACCGACTTTTACAGCCCTGGAACCAAGCATCTGTTTAGAATCATCTTATCATGAGGTGTTTGTGGTTCAGCTCTGTCTGCAAAGAACCAAACCGCTCCTGAATTAGGAAGCATTAAAGGAACATTCATCAGTTCTAATCGTGATTACTCCTCAGGCCTCTTCACTAATTGCAGTTGGAGGATATTGGGGTTGGCATGAGGAGGGTCTTAAGGAAAGCTTTGAAGCTTCTCAAACGTGGCTCACTAAGGGGAGGGGGATTCAATCTGCAAAGTGTGGATTTAAATTTGGTAAATTGCGTTTTAATGTGTGTGAAAAATGAACACAGCACTGTGATAAAGTCAGTATTTTGGTTCTAATCAGACACAGAGCAAAGCTCGTGTTATGGATTTACAATATTCATGAGTGGTGAAATAACCCAAAGTTTGGGTCCAAAATAAAAATGAAGTCACATAAAGAAAACGATTTTTATATCCCAATAAAGAGTAACCTTTATACTATAAATTAAACGGATCAAAAGTATATTGTTCATAGTTCCACAGCGTGTCACCCAAGAATAAATGTATATATGTGACTAATCATTAGTGATGTGAACAGTCTATGTTCATAGCTTGAAGCTGATCTAATTACAGGGCGCTGAGGCATATGCTAAGTTGTTTACTGAAGGACCAAACATGTTCCAGACCCAAACACACACTGACTTTTTGACTATTTAGAGGAGCTGGCATGTCCACCAGATAGTATTTATAGCAGATCTTTTTGTCTATTCTGAGAGAGTAGGAGGAGCTATATTACTATACCATATTTATCTTTCCTATGTGCTGTAGTTCCTGAGATATTGGAAGCTGAAAATGAATGAAAAATAAGGCCACATACCCCATTAATCTGGTTTATGTAAATGGTGAGTGATCAGAAACCGTCTGATGTTTGCTTTTTGTGTCTTTTCTTCTTCCAGGATGAAGACAATGGGAGCAGAGGTGAGTTTCACATTTATTCGCTGCATTAGAGCTGATGTCTGTGTGTCGGGGGCTCAGCTGTTAGAAGGAGGAAAACACACAAACCATTTATTATCAGACGATGACCCTAATTGGGTTTGAAATGAGGATTGACAGCACATCACTTTAAACCAGAGGTTCTCAACCTTTTCAGCCCACGACCCCCAAAATAAAGGTTCCAGAGAGTGGGGACCCCCACTGTAGCTGAAGGTGATTGAACACAGACATGAACATTAACTATAAGGGGGAATAAAGGGGAGAGATTTTTGGGGTCCATCCATAAAGTCAGCAAAATGATGGTCCATTGTTCTATGAATCTGTGATAAACACATTTATTTATTTATCTGAATAATATCCACTGTTATCCAGGAAGTTTATTATTATTATAGTCATCTTAAAGATGGAAATCCTTGTTTTAATCACAAATAAAATCGTCCAGAAAAATGGATAAAAAGGATTAAAAGTGTCAATATTGGAACAATTAGTTTAAACTGGCAAATAATGGGCATGACAAATGGTGACGGTGAAATTTCAAAAACCATAGAAATTGGTTAAAAGTTGCAAATTGTGTGTAATGAAATTTAAAAATGTAGGGAAAAGTAGTTTAAACTAGCAAAATATTGACAATTGTGAATGTGGTTAATTTGGCATAAAATTAACATAAAATGTGGTGAAAAAAGGTTAAAAGTGACAGTAATGGGTCAATGTATGCAACATTAAGCGGGATGGTGGTGGCAAGAGTTTATAGTGCTGAAAGTGTGTAAAATAAGATAAGAAAAAAAATGCATAAAAGCCATTGAAATTTGAGAATTGGCAGGAAATTTAGTATTTGCTCCATAGTACATTATATAGTCATCTTAAAGATGTAAATCCTTGTTTTAATCAGAAAATAAAAGGTGGTGAAATGGGAAATTATAGTGGACAAAAACAGACAGTGGTAAAAATGGTTCAAAATGTCAATATTGGAACAATTAGTTTAAACTGGCAAATAATGGACATTACAAACAGTAAATGTGATTAAATAATCAAGAAATATGGTGAAAAGCAGTTCAAAGTGACAATAATGTCACATATGTTGACCCATTATTGTCACATTTAAGTGATGGAATGGGTTTATAAGTGCTGAAAATGTTTTGAAAGTGGATAAAAATGTGCTGAAAAGGCATTTAAATGTGATGGAGAAGTGACAGAAATAAGTGTAATGTAGCAAAAATGCATTAAAAGGAGCAAAAATATGGCAAGAAAAAGTGATGAAAAAAGGTTAAAATATGGTGAGTTTGGTGTAGTTGCAGGGAAAACGTGAAAATAAGCAAAAATGGGCTCAAATTGTTCAGAAAATATTCCTAATCCCGACCCCAAGGTTGAGAACTCCTGCTTTAATGTATTGTGCTTGTTAATGGTCTGAGTCCTTATAAAGCACTACACACAGTGTGTACAGTGTGTACAGTGTGTAGTGGAGCATCAGAGCTGGGTTAGTGATGCGTTTAAGTCTTCCTGCTTCATAGTTTGGAGAGGCCTCAGCATTCTTCACAGCATCCTCTTCCTCATTCCTCTCCCTCATTCCATCTCTTTAGTATTCAGTGCACCACTGCTCTGCCTAGAGCAAAGATGGACAACTCTTATTACGCGGGGGCCACGATAATGTGATTGTCTGTGATCTGAGGGCCACAAAATTATTAACATTCATGTCAGTATTTCAAATAATGACCAATCTGATCATTAATACAGGAAAGAACAAAGGGTTAGTGTTTTTTTATTGGTTTTTGGGCTGGAGTTACTTTTTTGTTTTTTTTTCTCTATTCTTGTACATTTGTGTATTTTGTTAAATTATATTGCATACTTTTATATTTAGATTTCTCTCATTCTGTGTGTTTTTTTTCTGCTTTTGTGTATTTTTTTTGTCATTTTGTGTCTTTTTGAAATCCTTTTTTTGTCTTATTCTGTCATTTTGTAACTTTTTGGAGTCATTTACAGCATTATTGTGGTTTCTTTGTGTATTTTCCTATCATTTTGTGTGTTTTTTGCAGTCATTTTGTGTCATATTCTGCCATGTTGTGTGTTTTTTGAGTCATTTTTGTATGTTGTTGTGGCCCTTTTGTATATTTTTTAGTTACTTTGTTTTTGGAGTTATTTTGTACGTTTCCTTTGGGGGCCGCACAAAATTAGACCAATGTCTTTGCATGTAACACACACACACACACACACACGCACACACACTGCACCATTTAACACATTTATAATTTAAATAATAAGTAATATCCCACCATCAGCAGAGATTAGACACTGGTGTCAGGTTTCACTAAATATTCTCGGGTTCACGCTACAGATTTTGGGATAAAATTCGACTACTTCAGTTCCTCTGGACGGGAAATTGAGAGATTCCGGTAAGTGTCCCTCATCATCCCACTTGGCCCGCGGTGTTACATTCCTCCGGCTGGACCCTTCCCTCCCACATTAACCCCTTCAGATCAGGCCTAGAAACCCACACTGATACACACACACTGATACACACACATGGGGCCCTGCTGTAGACAGAGGAAACACACGTTAGGGAAGATGTGTGTGTGTGTGCACATTCCTCAGGGGCAATGCTACACACTCTATGCTCTGTGTGTGTGTGTGTGTGTGTGTGTGTGTGTGTGTGTGTGTGTGTGTGCGTGTGTGCGTGTGTGCGTGTGTGCGTGCGTGCGTGCGTGCGTGCGTGCGTGCGTGCGTGCGTGCGTGCGTGCCAATCAAAGGTGTTTGTAGTTTAGCTTTTATATTGAAATGTAGTATTTGAAACTCATCTTGGTCTGAAAACTAGTCTCCAGACCACATATTGAAGGTCTTGGTCTTCTTTGGGTCTCAAACTGGTCAGACTCAGGATTATCCATCTAAACCAGTAGAACCAGCACTGATCTGATATTTTTAAGCTTCATTAACCCTCGAGGCACCTTTGAAAAAAAATCACACCACTCTTTGAGCTTCCATACCAAAATGGTACCCTTCAGAAAAAATGTTGTATATCATTTTTTTTCCCATATTTTTCACAACAGATTTTTTCAATAACTCCAGACCTAACCATAAATATAATGTTTTCATTCATTCATATTTTTTAACCCTTTCTGTCACAAAAACACATAATTTTTTCAATTAAAAAAACACAAAAAATTATTTTTTTCAAAAATAAGGTACAAAGTGAAATATTTGATATTAAGTTATTACAGACTTGAGTAGGTCAATAATTGATGGTAACATTGATTTAGAGGCATTATTAATTTTAAACATATGAGCATTTATTTACAATGAGAAAAATACATGCATGTTTTTTTCTCCAAATAGAAGGTGCATTTTGTATTATGAAGGTAAATGTTTAGATTTATTAGGTATTTTTGGGAAAACCATTTTCATATGTGAGGTTAACAGTATATCCAAAATATGTGTTCATAGTGGGAGTCAATGGGACCAAATCAGTCTCAAACTCAAAGAGTGTCTGTATCTCCTGTTTTATACATCTTGCAATAAAACTTCCTGTCCAAAGCTCAAACAAAAACGTGATTTTCTAATCGCAAAGGCTGCCGAGTTTTTTTTTTTTTTGACCGATAAACTACATTCTTATCGGTCCTGTTACCGGTATTTTTAAGGTGACGTTAATCCTCAAGCCTCAGTCAAGCATTGATACTACCGTGCTGCCTGTCAGGCCACCTTAAGAACCCACATCTGGAGCTGACTGATGGGAGGGGCTACTGTAGACAGTGCTCGCCTGTTCGCCTCGCTTCATGAGTAGGCGTGTCTGTAGACACTATCTACAGATTTATTTCTTTCAGCCAAAAAACTGCACACTACAGTAAAACACATGGCCATTTTGATTTTGAGTCAGAAAAGTGTGTGTCGCTACAGAACCAGATGAGTTGTGTGTGTGCGCCGTGCGGGGTTCTCCACGGCTTAGCCTTTAGCCTAGTCGATAGTCCGCCGTGGCAGCCACGCTTCTGCCATCTGTCGCACCACTCCGTCTGCTCCAGTGGTGGCGAGTGCTGGCAGGAAAACCCGCTGCTTTGCGGGCTCCCGGGTTGTTTCAGCGGTAGGTTTCGCCGCACATCGGCCGCAACCGTGTCTCGGCTGCCGGCAACGTTTAGTTGGAGTAGTGACTTGCGATCATGTATTATCTTACAGCTAAAACATTGAGTTAATATGTTAAAACAGGGATAAATCAACATAGTTAGCCTTGTTGTCACGACCCAGTGCAGCAGCAGCAGCCATCAGAGGCCCAGCTCACTAATTCAGAAAAAAACAATTTTTCAGTTAAGTTATGTTTGATATGCTTGATTTGAATATTTGTTTAGATCGTTGGTTTAGTGTTTTGTTAATATAAAAAACTTATTTATACGGTATTTTTTAAGGTTTTATTTATACATTTATAGTGTTATTTAGAACCATTTTGTATTTTTCATTTATTTTGTGTGCCATATTGTTAAAATCGCAATTAGATTATTTTCCAAAATCGTTCTGCCCTAGTTACCGCTAGCCGTAGCTCAGCATTAGCTTAATTAATATAGCTTCAAATGCTGCATACTGAGTAGTGTGGTGGTTTTTTAAATGGTGAATGAGATAGCGTTTGGTTTGCGGCTCCACCATGGCTTATTTCCGCTTTACAGAAATTACAAATTGCGATCCTTTGCTCTTTTTTTTTATGTGTAAAACTGCCGAACTGCAGTCATGCTAAGCTACCCGTGCTCCCGGTGTTGTTGTTATTATCCTGTGTAATAGAGGCTTGCAAATGCACACGTGAGTGGGCGGGCGGGCCTGTCAATCAACTCACAACAGAAGGGACAGTGGCAGACTTTATGACCCACTTTAAGATGTTTGCGGAGGTAGACGAGATCGGCAGAAAAGATCGGTTTCATATGCAGGGATCGGCCGATCAATTGGTGCATCCTTAGATATATCCTAAACCGGTTAAACATTGATGCAAATAAGAGAGGATTAAAATCGATGCAGCACAGTAATGTAGTTGAGTCCACCACACTTCTTTTTCCAAGCCTTGAAGAACGCTCATTTAGGGTAATTTAATGTCATGTCTGCAGAACTGCACCGGAACCTCTGACCATGAATTGCAGAATGAAATGCATCACACGGTCTGTTCAACAGGGAGAAATGTGTGTGGGCTCATTCTGTTCATCACACATAAACATTAATAGACTGAAAATGAAGGTTTATTTTTGTCACATATCCTGCCCTAGGCTCCTTTAAGAAGACATAAAAACACAAAATAAACCTCCATCCTCCATCATGGTCAAAGGAGACTCTGGAGAATTAATGTATTCATATAATGTTTACAGTAATGTGAGCTGAAGCTTGTTTAAGCATTAGACGCTTTAACAACATGTTTAACCTCCTGGGTTACCTTCACAACACAACACAACAAGGACACATCACAACGAGTACACAACACAATGAGTACACAACACGAGAACACAACACAGGTACACAATACAGTTACACAACATAACGAGGACACAACACAACGAGAACACAACACAACGAGGGCACAACACAACAGGTACACAACAAGGACACAACACAACGAAGACACAGCGCTACGAGGACACAACGAGAACACAACGAGAACACAACACAACAAGTACACAACACGAGAACACAACACAGGTACACAATACAGTTACACAACATAACGAGGACCCAACACAACGAGGACACAACACAACAAGGACACAACGAGAACACAACACAACGAGGACACAACACAACAAGTACACAACACGAGAACACAACACAGGTACACAATACAGTTACACAACATAACGAGGACACAACACAACGAGAACACAACACAACGAGGGCACAACACAACAGGTACACAACAAGGACACAACACAACGAAGACACAGCGCTACGAGGACACAACGAGAACACAACGAGAACACAACACAACAAGTACACAACACGAGAACACAACACAGGTACACAATACAGTTACACAACATAACGAGGACCCAACACAACGAGGACACAACACAACAAGGACACAACGAGAACACAACACAACAAGGGCACAACACAACAGGTACACAACACAACGAGTACATAATACAATGAGGACACAGCACAACAAGTACACAACACAACGAGTACACAACACAACAAGGACACAACACAACGAGGACACAACCCAATAGGGTTGTGACGATACACTCAACTCACAAGAACGAGACAAGACGAGATTTTAAGAAAACTACAAAGACAAAGTATATGACTGGACCAAAAGACTTTTATTTAACTGAGTCTCTACATGCATGATGTAAGCATGAGCTTTTAATAAACTTCTTCTTCCACAAATTGAAACTAAAACTAAAATTTAATAAAAGTTAAAATAAAATTATATATGTCTTTCTTTTTTTCAAGTGTAAAACCAAATCAAAGTTCTACTCTGTCAATACAGAGTGCAAACAGAGCCTGACCAAGTATGTCATTAACAACATGCTGCAACTACACAGACATGTTCTTTTAACTGTTCATATTACGGATGTAACGATTAATCGTAAGGCAGTTAAAAATCGATTCATAGGTATCACGGTTGATATCGATTTTCTGAAAATTGAATCGCAGTACTTTTTTAACCAGCAGAGGGCACTATCCACAAGTGTAGGTGGCGAGCGGAGTCTGCTAATACTTTCTTTCTGGCCTCCTTAAGCACCGAAAGAATATTTGTAAAAGTCACGTTTTTCTATTAGCTCTGTCTGCTAGCATAGCTTCTCTTCTTCACTGCAAGATATCTGCATGCCAATTGACCACTGTGTTACCAGCGCCCTCTGCTGGTCCAAACAAATATGATGTAAATCAGTGTAATCACGTTTTTGTTTTTTTTTAAAGTCCAATTGTTAAGGCACAAAATACATTTTCAGTTGCACTTTTAAAAAGAAAAATAACTATTATGCAGTTTTGCATTGTTTACTATAGAACCAGAATTTAAATTAATAGGCTTCATTTTCATTTGTATTATTCCTTTATTTATTTCATTCAAGATTTATTTTTAGTTAAATTGCATTGTTTTGAATAGTTTATCAAGGAATTCTTTTGACAATGAAAAATAAAAGGAAAATAGTACCGTATTTTCTAGTTTTTTTTCCAAAAAAAATTTGTCGACAGTCCCATTTTGTAAAATAAATCGTGAGAGAATCGTATCGTGAATCGAATCGTATCGGGAGTTGAGTGAATCGTTACATCCCTAGTTCATATACAACTACTTCTTCTTCTTCTTCTTCTACTTCTTCTTCTTCTTCTTCTTCTTCTTCTTCTTCTTCTTCTTCTTCTTCTTCTTCTTCTTCTTCTTTTTCTTTTTCTTTTTCTTTTTCTTTTCTTCTTCGTCTTCTTCTTCTTCTTCTTCTTCTTCTTCTTCTTTTTCTTTTTCTTTTCTTCTTTTCTTTTCTTTTTCTTTTTCTTTTTCTTTTTATTCTTATTCTTATTCTTATTCTTATTCTTATTTCTTATTTCTTATTCTTCTTCTTTTTCTTCTTCTTTTATTCTTATTCTTCTTTTTCTTTTCCTTCTTCTTCTTTTCCTTCCTTTTCTTTTCCTTCTTCTTTTCCTCCTTTTCTTTTCCTCCTTCTTCTTTTCCTTCTTTTCTTTTCCTTCTTCTTCTTTTCCTTCTTCTACTTTTCCTTCTTCTTCTTTTCCTTCTTCTTCTTTAGGTTCTGGCAGGCCAGATGTAGTAAAGGCACGTTACTGCTCCCACAGGTCACAAGTAGAAGTTTGGATAGTTCACAAAAAAAAAAATCTCGCAAGACAGATTTTTAAAGTGTGGGGCACGAACTCTCTTCACACCCCTACAGCACAACAAGTTACAACACAACACAACACTATCAACACACATTTTGTTTCCCACCCTGATGACTAAACTACACATTAAAATGACTAAGAAGTGTTGGTCTGTGATCATCTGTAGAAACTATAGTGTAGTTCATTAAACTCCTATGAAAGTGTGTGTTCCTGTGTGTGTGTTCATGTTGTGTATTTTTGTGTGTGGAGCAGGGTCAGATGGAGGAGGCTTGACCGCATGTTAACGAGCTGAATGTTAACACTGGAAACACTTCAGACTCTTTAAAACACACACACACACACACACATGTCCATTTGCTGTTTTTAATCATGCTACCATAGTTTGTGCGTCTCAATCATAGTTGTGTTTACTTCCTGTCCCATCCCTAATCTTTGATCTCACTTCCTGCCTTCTCTCCTATCACTCCCTTTCCTTTTCTTTCCTTTTAATGTGATGTGATTTTAGCAGTTTGTTGAACGGATGTAACAGAAATATCTCCTTAAATATTTGTATTTCATGTGAAACCCTTCTGCCTTTCATCCCATAGTTGTTATTGTTAATAATTTATTTAAACACACGTCTGAGGCTGCATTTCTTTTTCCTCTATTGCTTTGTACCTATTGCTTTCATTTTATTTTATTTTATTTTATTATTTTTAATGAATTAATAATAAGTTTTAACTAAACTAACTTTTGTTAAACTTTATGTAACTAAAATAGGTAAAATATTCAGTCAATCAAAGATGGAGTAAACCAAAACAAAATAACTTATTTAATCCTACCTTTGATCTTTATTTGATCCAGTGTTCTTATCATCATATTATTGTTTATATCCATAATTACACAAGTTCACAAACAACAAAAACAAATGCACTGTTTTAGTTTCAGCTCAAATTAAGATTATTTTTTTTGCTGAACTAAAACAAAACCAAAACAAACTGGTAAATATTTCCAGGAAGTTGGTTGTTTATTGTTTGTACTGTTTGGAAAAAAACCTGATCAGTGAACTTTAGTTTCCTTGATTTAAGAATGGAAAGTTACAATAGGCAATGATTAAAAAGATAATGATGATGATTCTCCATTTAAAGCAAAAACCAACAACAGGGACTCAAGGTAGGAAGAAGTTTTAATCTGTGAAACAAATAAAATTCAACAAAAAGCATGATTACCTGAGGCAGGGGTTGTAAATTCTTATTAGTTCAGGGTCCAAATATGGACCAGTTTGACCGTAAGTGGGCCACAGATTGTAGGTTTAAAAAGAGCAAATTTAACATTAATGTGCTCCGGTTTAATGATCTATAAATCATAAAGTATGTGAGTATATCAGTCCCTACAGGATCTTCACTTGAATTTACCTGATATGGGAACATTTTGTGGAATAGTTTGAAGAAAATATGCCAAATTTTGGAAAAATGTAGAGTTGTTTTAATAATTTCAGATTAAAAATGACTGCCACAAGTGGAAAAACTGAGCTCTGCAAATAATGTGGATTTTTATTAAATGTTTATATCTGAATTTTTCACATTTTCTCTGTCATTTTGTACTTTCTCGAGCGGGCCGAATTTGATGCACCTAAGGGCCAGATTTGGCCCCCGGGCCTTGAGTTTGACACGTGACCTAAGGAGTAACTGGTTGGAAAATGTTGAAATTGATCACCCGTACTCTTTGTTTGGTGGTAAACTGATGGAACTTTGCCTCATAGATCAATCCTCTTCAAAATAAAAGCACAAGATATCCGTAAATACCCACCCATCATCTGTATTTAATTCTGACACTGCTGTTAATCGTCTCCATTTCCTGTAGCACTTTGAGATTTTTTCAAATGAAAAGTGCGTTATAAATAAAATGTATTATTATTATTATTATTATTATTATTATTATTAATATTAATTAATAATAATCCCTGCGGGGCTCCTTTTTATCATCTCATTTGCGTGTTACTGCTGATGATTCACACTGTTCAGTCTGATCTCTGTGTAAAAAAATCTGAGTTGCAAGAAAAGTATCAATTCTCTTTATCCAGAGTTTGTTTCTTCCTGATTTTAGAAAAGCATTCTGTTGCTGTGTCAGAATGAATACGATATTAACTGAACCTGTAAATTGGTAGAAATTATTGTTGTGTGTAGATGTGTTAAATATGTTTTTCTTCACATTAAACACACAATAGTCTCCTGGTTTGGATTCAAAGACACACACCTGAGCTGTTTCATCAGACTGATAAATAACAAGTGTTAAACACTAGCAGACGGGCTAACAGCCTGATGCTACGCTATCATGAAACAGACGATTACCCAGAATGCTCCGCAGCTGTTTATAAAGTTTAATAACTGCCTTGTTCTTTCATCACAATGTGAGACTAATTCATTGATCATATGATGGATTTTAGTCGAACATGGTATATTTTCCAACACTTTAAAGTTAAAGTGTGAACATTTTCAATTTGCTGCTGTGCTGAAAGACACATTTTTTTTCACGAATTTGCTGAGTTTGATTCTTATTCTAACGTGTGTAATAATTGTGTAATCGTGTAGTTGTGTGTGTGAGATTGTGCAGATGTGTGAGTGATGATAAAGTAAGTTGATGTGTACACTGAGGACTAACAGTAGAGCTAATACAGCAAGTAGTGGGCTTTGGGCCCAGCTCTGGGTACAATAATATTATTTAAACCAGAGCTGGGACACAGGCAGCATCCAGATGTATAGAGACTAGAACCAGTACAAGAACCAGAGCAGATCCAGACCCAGAACTAGAACTAGAACCAGAGGACATCAGACACTCAGGAATGACTGAGGACTGATAAGAAAATGTTATTCTCGCTGAAAGCGTTGGTGTCACATTAAACTTTAAATTTCACTTGTTAAACACTGATAAAATAAAGAAACAAAGTGTTTACTCCAGTGTTTTTCAACCGTGGGGTCATGACCCCATGTGAGGTCGCCTGAAATTTAAATGGGGTCACCCAGTATTATAAAATAATAATAATTGCTGATTTATTTATTTTTATTTTTAAATAGTTTTAATATTAAAGTACAACACACAATCTAAAACCACTGTATTTTTTATATCTTTTAGTATCTCAATAAAATGCAGTATAATGAAAAGAAAAAATAGAAAATAAATCTTTGTCACTTTGTGCACTAATCCAGGCTCCACTGTATTTTTTATACAGTATAACAAACAAAACTCAAAAAGTCTTTGGGGTCACCAGAAATTTGTGATATTAAAATGGGGTCACGATCCAAAAAAGGTTGGAAACCAGTGGTTTACTCCACAGCAGCTGTAAACATTTCTATTAAATGCACTGTACTTTAAAGTGAGCAGCACCAGAATAATCAAAGCACTTTTTTTTTATAATAAATATTTCTAATTTTACCAATATTGTGTTTATCACTTATAGATGGAGATTCAATCTTATAATCAGCACAAAGTTCATATTACATTTTTTTCTGTGTTAATTACTTTATTAAAATAACATGATTGAGACCAGATGATAAACTGTTTCCTAGCTGACTACACAGTTATTTAAATACAACATTAATGTGTTTTAGAGCTGGCAATTTAACGTGTTAATAGCAATTAATTAATTACAGAAAAATTACACAGTTAATGGGCGACCGTGGCTCAGGTGGTAGAGGGTCGTCTTCTGATCGAGAGGTTGGGGGTTCGATCCCAGTACCTGACTATGTGTCGAAGTGTCCTTGGGCAAGACACTGAACCCTAAGTTGCTCCCAGTGGTCGACTAGCGCCTTGCATGGCAGTCCTGTCCCACTGGTGTGTGAATGTGAGAGTGAATGGGTGAATGAGCTGATATGTAAAGCGCTTTGAGACTGCTTCAGTGTGGAGATAAAGCGTTATATAAATCAAGACCATTTAATCGCTTTTTTTTTTTTTTTTTTTTTACTCTAAACAGTGTGGAATCTTTCTCATGTCAAAAGTTCCCAGGATACCCATAATACTGATGCACAGACCACAACACAAGAAACAGGAGAGCCAGAGGAGAAGCCGCTGCTGTGCTTCGTGGGCATTAATTTTAGAAAGTTTACTAAAAATCCAGAAAAGCATGAATATATCTTAGTTAAATGTAAGTTAGTGTTTTGTGAACAATATTACACATTATGTTAGCACTCAGTGATGGAAATAATAAACACTGTTTAGTTGTTTAAGATCATTTATTGTTTTCATTGATTCAGTCATATACCAACATACATTTAAACTGGAAAACGTTGCTTCTCGTGTCAAACATTGTTAGGACATAAATTCAGATTAATTAATTACAAAGTCTGTTGATTAATTAGATTTATTTTTTTAATCAAGTCCCACTTCTAGTTTTTACACTTTGAAGAGTAAATAATTCAATCCAAACATGTGAATAAATATCCACAGAATGAAAGTTGCTCCATAATATTGTATATTTAAGTCTTGTATGGAGTCAACAATTAAATAGACAGTGAAATGTTTAGGTAGCATCCGGTTATTTAGCATTTAATCCTGTTGATCCAGAGGCTGCGGGAACTTTAGAATCTAATTTATAGAGCAGACCCAGTTAGAGGCAACTGGAGTCAGGGATGGGAGTGTTGGCATGTGGAGCTACATCAGTGATGATGATGGTGTTGCACCTTCATCATCACCTGTGCTGCTGACTGTGGCTTCTGCAGCCTCTACTGCCTCCTAGTGGAGGCTGCCGCTGCTGTTGGTCACATCTGGATACACTGTGATAACCACATATTATTATTTATTCATCTGAATAATATCCACTGTTATCCAAGAAGTGTATTATTATTATAGTCATCTTAAAGATGTAAATCCTTGTTTTAATCACCAAAAATGGGTTTAAAGTGACCAAAAATGGTGGAAAAGGTGGTGAAATGGAATTTTAAAAACCACAGACATTGGTTAAAAGTTGCAAATTAGAGTGGGTAAAAACAGACAGAAAAAGTGCTAAAAATTGTTTAATTAATTTAAACTGGCAAATCATGGACATGACAAGTGGTGAATGTGGTTAAAATGGCAAAAATAATCAAGAAATTTGATGAAAATAGGTTAAAAGTGACAATAATGTGTCAACATATGTGACAGTAGGTGGAAAAGTGGTGGAAAGGGTTTATAAGTGCTGAAAATGTCTGGAAGGTGAGAAAATGTGCAGAAAAGACATTAAGATGTGATGGAGAAGTGTCAGAAATGGGAGTAATGTAGCAAAAATACATTAAAAGGAGCAAAGATATGGCAAGAAAAAGTGATGAAAATAGGTTAAAATATGGCAAACAAAAATGGGCTTTAAGTGACAAAAAATAAGCTTGGTTTTTTAACCCCCTCCCAGTGTCTTGTGACCCCAAATGGGGTCCTGACTCCAAGGTTGAGAACATCTGCTGTAGGGAATGTAAATGCATGTGCGTGCGTGTGTGTGTGTGTGTGTGTGAGAGAGAATTGCCACATTGTGTCAGCTATTATTAATAACCATTGAGTCTTTATTTAGAAATAATCCCAGTGATAATCTGTCATTTCAGTGAATGTGTTGTAGTGATGTTTTCCACCACATGGTTTGGGAGGGGGAAGGGGAGGGGGGGGGGGGTATGCACAGGATATAAAAGACAAGTAAGGTCACACACTTCCTGTCTCTCAGTCCCTGAGGCCTGTTGTCACGTCTGCTCACAGTGACTTCTGCTAAATAAATGTAAAACATTAAAGGAGAATATATTATACTACTAATACTTCATTGGAAATCTAGAAGCAAAGTCCAAATAAATAAAATTTGTGGACTTCAATATTAATACATTTGCTAAACTTTGGAGTGATTCAAAAGAACATAGATGTTCAGTGAGACGATAATGCTTTGTCTGCATAAGAAACTAATAAGTAAATGCAGGTAAATGTGAATGTTATTGTAGAAGAATTATTATTATTACATGTTTAACATCAAACTGGACATTTCCAGGTCCAATTTCAGCTTGTTACATTATTTTATTTTATTTTGTTTTGTAAATTGTGTTTATTTATACATGTATACGTACAAATATCTATGGGTATGTGGGTGTCTATATACATATATATGCATACATTCTTATTTATGTGACCCCTTTTTTTTATAAATTCATCGGTATCCAATATCTATTGCTCTGCTTGACTATTTGTTTAACACTATTGTTAATGCACATTATTACTGTACCAAATGTTGAAATCTCTGTTGAGTGCCAAAAATGTTCAATAAAAAGTGTTTAAAGCATTACCGTTCATGAAAGGAGAAACCAAAAGGTTGTTAATTTTAGTGTAATTGATGTTTATTTGTGTAAAAGATGATTGTTTTCCATTGTTGGAGAACAAACGTTAAGCTCATGAACTCTTCAGTGTTTCTGTGGATTCTCTTAGTATTGACTATCCTGTCCATCTCTCTGTTGTTGCCAGGGCGACAGAGGAACCGTCTGGAACCGATGGATACAATCTTTGTAAAGCAAGTGAAGGAGGGGGGACCTGCACACGGAGCTGGACTCTGTACAGGTACACACACACACACACACACACACACACACACACACCTACTGTGTGTTAACTTAACCCTGTCACTAACAAAAAAGCTATGACGCCGAAAAAACATATAATACTTGGTTTATTCTTTATTGTTGGACATACTTTACATCTGTGCCATAAGAATTCAAATCTTCATTTTTACAACATATATATATATATATTTTAATTATTATTATTACTATTTTAATGATTATTCATTTATTTCGAGCTTGACAATAAAAGAAACACAGAAAAGGTTGTTAAAAAAAATTATTTAAAAAAAAAAAAAATCTGTTAAACATTTAGATTCAAAATTCCATGGCACAGATGAAAAAAATATATACATACTTCAATTATTTAGTTTCGACAACGGTTTATTTATATTTTAGTGATAGTGGTGTCCAAAAGTCACATTTCTCCTTTCCTGGTTAGTGTAACGTCAGAATCCCTCCCCCTTATAATGTCATAACGTCAGAAGAAGAAGGAAGTGATGAATCCTAATTCACCACAGACTCACTATGGAGTCACAAATACACAGAGTTAGCCTGATGTCACCATAACATGATATGTGACCGTTGATTGGCTGACATCTACAAAAGTGCCACGCCCACTTATATGGTAAATGGATTTTATGTGAGGCTAAAAGTTGATATAAATGACTCAGTTTCTCACATAAAATTTTGCTATTCAGCCTCAGAGCGAAATATCAAACTCACGGCCCGGGGGCCAAATCCGGCCCTTTGGAGCATCCAATTTGGCCCACTGGAGAATCAGAATCAGAATCAGAAATGTTTTATTTGCCATGTACAGTTTTAAGGACAGTACAGGGAATTTGACTTGATGGTTGGTGCACAAAACAAGCAACAAAAAGAAATAAAAACAAAACAACAAAGAACAACCCAGCAACAATAATAATAATAATAATGATAAATATAAAGGATGAGGGATAAATAAAGGATAGATAGAGGATAAAGGATAAATAGGATAAATATAAATATATATATACAGTGCAGCAGGTATCAAGCTGGTGGAGGTGGTGATCGGGTGGGGGGGGGGGGGGGGTTCAGTGGGTGACTTGGGGTGTGTTCATGTGGATGGTGGCAGAGGGAAAGAAATCTCCTACCAGAAGGGAGAGATTGAAACAGTTTATGACCGGGGTGGGAGGGGTCGGCCACAATCTTTCCTGCACGCCTCAAAATCCTGGAGGCGTACAGGTCCTGGAGGGAGGGCAGATTGCAGCCGATGACCTTCTCTGCAGAGTGGATGATACGCTGCAGTCTGGCCTTGTCCTTGGCCGTAGCTGCAGTGTACCAAATGGTGATGGAGGAGCAGAGGATGGACTGGATGATGGAGCTGTAGAAGTTCACCATCATCTTTGTTGGCAGACTGAACTTCTTCAGCTGCCGCAGAAAGTACATCCTCTGCTGAGCTTTTTTGAGGACACTTGAGGTCCTGAGTGATGATGGTCCCCAGGAAGCAGAAGTACTCCACAGAGCTCACTGTAGAGTCTCCCAGGATGAGGGGGGTGAGGGGGGCTGGGTTCTTCCTGAAGTCTGCTATCATCTCCACTGTCTTTAAAGCATTGAGCTCCAGGTTGTTCTGGCTGCACCAGGACACCAGCCGGTCTGTCTCCCACCTGTAGTCAGACTCGTCTCCATCAGCGATGAGACCGATGATGGTCGTGTCGTCTGCAAACTTCAGGAGTTTGACCGACTGGTGAGAGGAGGTGCAGCTGTTGGTGTACAGGGAGAAAAGCAGAGGAGAAAGAACACAGCCCTGAGGAGATCCAGTGCTGATGGTCCGGGGAGCAGAGATGGTTTTTCCCAGCTTCACGTGCTGCTTCCTGTCAGACAGGAAGTCTGTGATCCACCTGCAGGTGGAGTCTGGCACGTTCAGCTGGGAAAGCTTGTCCTGAAGGAGAGCTGGGATTATTGTATTAAAAGCAGAGCTGAAGTCCACAACAGGATCCTGGCGTAGGAGCCTGGGGAGTCCAGGTGCTGGAGGATGAAGTGGAGAGCCAGGTTTACAGCATCGTCTACGGACCTGTTGGATCTATAGGCAAACTGCAGGGGGTCCAGGTGGGGGTCGGTGATGTCCTTGATGTGGGAGAGCATGAGGCGTTCAAAGGACTTCATGACCACAGATGTCAGAGCGATGGGTCTGTAGTCATTAAGTCCTGTGATCCTCAGCTTTTTAGGGACAGGAACGATGGTGGAGGCCTTAAAACAGGCTCGTACGGTGCATGTCTCCAGTGAGGTGTTAAAAATGTCTGTGAACACTGGAGACAGCTGATCAGCACAGTGCTTTAAGAAAGTAAAACTTACAGAGAAAACATGAATCATTGTGTAAATTACCAAATAATTTAGTTGTGGATATGTCAGTCGGGTTAGAAAGGAGCAATTTTGGCAATATTCAAAAAAATCGAAACTTTTCATGGGAATTGTTTATTGAAATCAAGCAGACATTGGGAATAATTTTAAATCACTGTATCATATCCAAACATCCATTAAAAATAATACACTTAAAGGAAAAAAAACATAACATTTCAACAGATTTATTTGGAAGTAGAACTTTAGATTTATTCAAGTTGGCAGTTTTCCTGTGCTTGTATAACACCATGGAAGTCATTTTTACTCTCAAATTCTCCAAAGAAATCCTAATGTTCGAAAAATTTTGCTCAATCCTCAAATTATTTGACATTTCCCCAAATATAATGAATATAGTCTCTACCTGTCACCTACTGTATTGGTTGGATAGTGTCACTACACTTTATATCGTTTATACATGGAAATGCAAAGTAGCACTAATGTGGAAATTGTTTGATTCCCAAACTCTGCGGCCCAGTTGAGGTGAAATTGCTCCGTATTTGGCCCCTGAACTAACATGAGTTTGACACCCCTGATCTAAAGAGCATTCATTGGATGGTTGGTGTCACTTTAAGGTTCAAACATTAATAAAGCAGCACTGTGCTGTATATCTACATTAGAGACCATATCACTAGGTTTGTACTTTGTATATATACTGTAACAGGAAATGTTAAAGTCTCTCCTGGGACGCAGGAAGCAGCGTTTTCACACAATTATCCTCCTTCCTCTCGTCTGTTTGTGTAAGATGCTCATCTTCTGGAAACTATCATTATAACATCATCTACAACGTTAGCTAAAAGAGTAGTTTTCCTCTGATGTGGTGTTGTTGATTTATTTCCACCAGGGGATCGAATAGTGAAGGTGAACGGAGAGAGCATCATCGGAAATACCTACTCCCAGGTTATAGCCCTGATCCAGAACAGGTAGGAATTAGATCACAGGGGGCAGGGCCACAAACCTCTGATCTAAGGGTCACATGACCAACCTCACTTCAGCATTAGAATATTTTTATTTAAAATGTTTGTTTTTCATTTTATGTATTTTTGTTTTAAATATGTATCTTTTTCTTTTATTTTTGTGTATTACCAGTATTTTTTTATTTCAAATTTTTGTACTTTTATGTTTGTGTATTTCTGAAGTCATTTTGTGTGTTTTTGTTTTTATTTTGTATGTTTTTGTTGTTGTTTTGTATCTATTTCTTTTATTTTTGTGTATTTTGTTATCATATTACTTGTGTATTAGGTTTTTATTTCAAATTTTTGTACTTTTATTTGTGTGTATTTTTTAAGTTATTTTATGTATTTTTGTTTTAATTCTGTGTTTATGCTGTTGTTTTTAGCTTTTTCCTGTATTTTTGTGTATTATATTTTTACTTCTTCTTTTATTTTTGTGTAATTTTGTGGGTTTTTGCTGTTTTGTATTTTTGTGTCAAATGTTTTTATTGAAAATTTTTGTACTTATATTTTAGTGTATTTTTGTAGTCATTTGATGTGTTTTTGCTGCTGTTTTGTATTTTCTTCTTTTGTTTTTGTGTATTTTTGAAGTCATTTTGTGTTTTATAGGTTGTTTTCTGTACTTTTCTCTCATTTTGTTTTTGGAGTCATTTAATCTATTAGTAGAAGTTAATTTGCTAAATGAATGATTTAACGATGTGTCTGACTGTAGCTCCGCCTCCTCTTCTTCATCCCACAGTGACTCCTCATTAGAGCTGTGTGTGATGCCAAAGGATGAAGACATTCTGCAGCTGGTGAGATTCTCTCTATACCTTAATAATGCTAATGTGTTTAGCTAGCAGAGCAGTAGCATCACCCTCCTTTCATCCATCTGTGTTGACTCTTCATGTGTGGGTTTATACCAGTCACTGAACATTAACTAGGGCTGAACGATTTTAGAAAATAACCTAATTGCGATTTTTTTTTTCCCTCAATATTGCGATTGCGATTTAATATGCGATTATTTCTTTCAAGGGCCTCTTATCATGTATTTTTCAATGAACACAAGCAATGAATCAATCTGTTTAATAATAAACTGTGGCTTTACCTCTTCAACATATCTGACTAACTTCACATTTCATGAAACATGTAAACATGTGGTCTGCATTTCTTAAACACTCTCTGAACTTAACAGGACAGTACAAGACAGGACAAAAATAACTAAATAAATAAAATTAAAATAAAAAATTTCAGTCTTTGCGATTAAAAATTTGCATTTCATGATATTGCAATAATATCGCAAATGCAATTAATCGTTCAGCCCTAACATTAACCCATGTCTGTCCTTCTCCAGCTCCTTTTAATGCCACACATCTTAACAGCCACTGTAACCAGTGCAGGTCAGGCAAACTTGCTTTTACTCTTAGAGAACATTTAACGAGCATGAAGCTTTTATCATCAGGGGAAAGTGAAAGGAGAGAAGAAGAATGTGCTGAGGGAGGAACAGTTGTGTGATTACATCCCAGTGTGTCTCTATTTCTCCTCTGTCTGTAACTGTGTGTCCATCATTCCTCCACCTGTAGACCCTCCTCCTGTCCTTTCCGTGTTCACCTGTTGACCTTTTTATTCCTCTTCTCTCTCTGCCTGCCCTATTCTAACATGTGGACTCCAGTTTTCCAGGGATATCACTGCTCTGGTAAGAAGGGAAACTATACTGACTAATCCTTCCTTATTTCACACTTCACCTCATTCAGAGTCACATTTTTGGACTTTTCAAAGCCCTTAAACCAGGGGTGTCAAACTTATTTTAGTTCAGGGGCTCAAAAACCAAGTAGTTTCATCTTAAATGGACAGGAAAAAGAGCAATTTCAACAATAATTTCCCCAAGTTGCTTTTTGGACGTTTAAATGATACATAAAGTATACGTCAATACGTGACAGATTTCAGTCCCTGCAGGATTTTCTCTTTTAAAATTCATTGAATTTGTGACCAATTTTTATTTAATCTGGGGAGATTATAATAAATAAATTCAGGAAGATTTAGTGCTTGGAAAAATTTTAAAAGATTTAAAATGACTGCAGTGATGTGATAAAAGCATGGGGAAAATTGTGATTCTCCAAATATTGTGGAGTTTCATTGAATTAGTGTATTTAGAAGGGCTGTGTTATCTACTACTGAAATATTTGGTAATTAGGACAATAAGTGATTTTTTTTACTTTCTCCTGTGCGTCAAATTGGAAGGTCTAAAGGGCCGGATTTTGCCCCCGGGCCTTCAGTTTGACATGTGCCTTAAACCAGGGGTCACCAATGTTTCTGAAACTGTGAGCTACTTCAAAGGTTCTAAAGAAATCAATAATTCTAAAAATGTCATGGTCAGAAATACTTTATTTCTCTTATTTTCAAACAACCACTCACTGAACATTTCATAGGAAATCCTTATGTTCCTATTTTAAACGAACAACTTTTAGATGATCATAAAATATGTAACATGTTTGTACAACTTAACAATCATGTAATATTTTATACAAATCCACTGTTTCTGTTCTGTGACACTGAAACAGATTTGTCTCAGAGTTTCAGTGAAAATTAACATTTAAAGATGGTTAATTTAATAATATTTAGTTAGTTTAGAGCAGGCCTGAGGTCACCTAACATGGTCCATGTAGACACTGTGGGTTACCTCTGCCTTAAACCATAAACATATTCCCTTCACTGTGCATTTGTCAGTATGTCAGTATACTTTATTGGTCTCTGCAGAGTCCAGAACCAGGAAGTAGTTTCCAGTGAACTGAACTGACTGATGTCTGTGCAGGGTAGGGTAATGCTGCAGTAACCCGACACCTCAGGTGGAGTTCTATCGATTAAAATCCAGCTCCACATCTTTCATTTTCATTTCCTCCAGAGCTCACTGAGACAGAGATGAGGAAGAACAGCACGCTTATCTCCTGCTATAGCGCTAATTCTACAGACTCATATATAGACTCGCACAGTGATAGAACAATGCTAACTGAGCTAGCGTTAGCCAGCAAATGCAGACGGCGGAGATCTGCATTCACGCTGTCCTCTTTCCTTCGTGCGCGCTCTCCATTAGCTAAGGTGGGTGATCTCTGTGGTTTATTCTGAAACTTTCCAGCTGACTTTAAGTTCCATTTTCCTCCTTCATGGAATTTCCGTTATTCCCATAAATCCTCACAGCTGGTTCTTCTTAGATAAGCTGTTTGGTTTCCTTTTAGGATCTCTAAAATAGAGCAAACGTCCATCTCATTGGTCCCTGTCAGCTTTACACAGCAGTGCATGAGATCCAATCTGCTTTGTATCCTACTCAAGGCAAGGCAAATGTATTTGTATAGCGCAATTCATACACAAGGCAACTCAATGTGCTTTACATGATCATGTAAAGATTGTGAAGTTAATGTCATTATCAAGAGGCCCACGTTTAGTGTGAAAATGGAAATATAGGAAGAGTAAATGTAACTATGGAATGTATAAATTAGAGTGAGTTCACTGCTACTGATAGAGAAGAACTTTGAGTTCTGAGGTAAAGATGGTGAATGGTACGGAAGAAGATTAGGGACATTTTTGATGGAGAAAATAACTTTGGGCAAATCAATAATAAAGTTGAAATGTCAAGAATATAGTCGAAATAATGCCGAGATTAAAGTAGAAATTTTGAAAATAAACTCAAGATACAATATCGTGATAAAAGTTGAAGGTTTGCCAATGAAGTCAAATCTATTGAAGCTGACTAAGGCCAGTGCACCATATATGACAACAGTCTCCAGTTTGTTAGCATTAGCATTAACCTATCATTAGCCTTGATGCTAACGTGAAGAAGGTTGAGGCTAACGTGAAGAAGGTTGATGCTATTGTGTCGCTAACTGGAGGATTCTTTCTCCATGTTAAATGTGATCTGTTAATCATGTCCAACGTTCTGTTTCAGGCCTACTCCCAGGACGCGTACCTCAAAGGGAACGAGGCGTACAACGGAAACGCACAGAACATCCCAGAGCCTCCTCCCATATGCTACCCCAGGATAGAAGTGAAGGCTCCGCCTCCGGAGCCTGTGGCGGTCGGTGAGAGCTTTAGAGGCGGAGCCGTAGAGAAGAGCTACCGGGTGGAGATCCCCGTTCCTCCGTCTCCTCCTCCTCCTCCGACAGTGTGTGTCTGTAATGAGAATGTAAGGACAGTGGCTCCGCCCCCTGATCCCGTGGACAGGGGGTCGAGGGTGGCTCGGGCGGGACCCAGCCACCGGACAGAGGAGAACCGGTACGTACCAGGAGGTGCACAGCTCCAGTACCCAGTCCACCCCCCCTCCTCAGCCCCTAGACCACGTTCAGTATACACTGATACCTTACTGCCTTCTGCACGGGCCTCGCCCACAGCTACGCCCCCTGAGACCTTCTCACCTGCTAACTCACCCAAGGCCAGCCAATACTCGCCTTCTCCCACGGCCCCCGCTGGCTCCTCCCCCCACCAGAACATTGACTGGAGGACCTACACCACCTACAAAGACTACATCGACTCTAAAAGGCTGCACACGTACGGGTCCCGGACCATCCAGGAGCGCCTGGACAGCCTGAGGGCAGCGGCCAACTCTAGTTCCGCCTACACTCAGCAACGCACGCCCCCGCCTCCATGCTCAGCCCAGCGGGGGCTCCTGGCCTCGCAGGTCCGATGGAGGAGTGCCTCCAATGACAGGGGCATGGACAAAGGCACAAAGGCCACGCCTCCTTTACGGAGCTTCTCTCAGGAGAGGGTGGGAGTGGAGAAGGTGGCGTCAACCAGGAATTGGCCCCGCAGCATTTCCCAGGATGCTTTGCCTTTCTCTGCTTCCCCAGGGGTGTCCAAACCTCGGGCGCGGTCCTGGGATCATCTGGGACAGCAGTTGGTGGAGTCCAGGGGACGGACGGGGTTGGCTGAGCGAGGGGAGGAGGCGAGGGCCGGCCGTAGGGCGTTACCTCACCTGATTGGACAGGAGGAAGGAGGTGGACCATCCAAAGCTGCACTGGGTCCTCCTGTGGTTACTAAAGGTACTACAGATCCTGGACCACCACCTCAGACAGATGGTCTGTTAATCAGACCCTCACGTCTGCCCGTTAAAAACTCCATCCTAGACCCTCCCTCTGCCTCAAAAACCTCAGATCCTCCTAAAGACCAAAGAGTTCACACCATGGGGAACCACCTGGGCTACCCGGGCCCTCTGCACCTGCTCAGGGTCAGGGCCGACAGTCTGAAGATGGAGAGCAGAACAGAACCAGGACTATCATCCCGGTCCTCGTCCTGTTCTGGTCCGTCTGCTAAACTGTCCCTACAGAGACCACTACACACCACAGTCTCCACCATCTCTACTAGCTCCACCAGCCCAAAGCCAAAGGTCCAGGGAACCTCCAGCTCCACCGGCTCCCTGATCAAGACCAACGGGGGTGTGGCTCTGGGTGTGGAGGGTCCTGATGCTACGGTGGTTGTCCTACGGCGGGACAAACTCTCTGCATCCGCTCACATCCGTCCTCCGTCCTACGTCCAGGCCGTCAACGACAAACACCGAGGAGTGAGTGAGAAGTCTCTGCTGCTACTGAAGGCGGGATCAGAGGATGGACGGATGTGTTGGATGTCCAATGACGGACCAAGGGAGTCGCAACTCAGACGACTGGGGGAGGCACGGAGGAAGAACCTGGACGACTCTCTGGATTCTATTCCATTTATCGGTAAGACTGCATTTATTGACAAAGTTTTATTATATTTTAAAATCATGTAATTTAGGCAAAATGTAAATGTTACCTGTAGCTTCATCAATTAATCAGAGGCTTTATGAAGGTTTTTTCACTTGTTTTGGGTCGATCTGACGTCGTTGCTGTGGAGGAAAATCATTTAGAACCAAGGCTAATTTACAAATGTTAAGATAATTTTGTTGATTGAATAAAAGCATTGAAAACATTGAGCCGTAGAATATTGACAAAAACTAATTTTTAAAATAAAAATAATAATAAAAAGACAATACTTAATTTAGATAATAATGTTAGGGTTTTTATGAATTCATGTTTAATATTTTAAGATGCCACTTTGAGATGGAGTTTGAACAACTCTTCTTTAACACAGTTTGTTCAATAATCAGACAATGGAGTGTGAACAAAATAACCACAGACAAAATGGTGAGGTAGATACAGTACAACTTAATAATAAAGTGACTAACTAGTAGTAATTTTTTTTTAATTTTTTGTCATTTTTGTTGTAGTAATGTGAGTAGTAATTTAGAGTCTTTTTTTTTGTCATTTTGAGTGTTTTTGTTGTTTTTAGGAATCTCTTTTTTTTCATTTACCTTAGTGGCCACACAAAATTAGAGTGAGGGCTGTATGTGGTCCCCAGGCCGCCAGTTGCCCACTTCTGATTTCAACTAACTATGGTATTATGGTATGTGTAATAACACCAAGTTTAGCAAACCTTGGCTTTGTCCACATCTGTTGTTTCTTCATTAGTTTGGATTTTTATGGCACATGTGAGAGCAGAATATAGGCACTGGAAACATCGTTTTTTTTTTTCAAAATAAAAGCCACTGGATGAAAACAGCTAAATTCTCTTCTCTCCACAGATGAGCCATCCAGTCCCAGTGTAGACCTGGACACCACCCACATTCCTGCCTCCGCTGTCATATCCACCACGCCTGTCATCACCACCATCCCAGCCAGCCCCACGTCTCCCTCCACTCTGATGAGACGCCAGATGTCACATGACCAAGGTGCGTTTGAAATGTCGACCTCTGAATTTGGTGGATCAATAATCCTGTGAGTGTTTCCTATTCTTTATAATCATGTGAGTGTTGTTTCAGATTCTCTGTGTCTCACCATCATTGAATCTGATTCTGCTTCCAAAACTGAGCGTTCCAAGTCATACGATGAAGGCCTGGATAATTACCGCGAGGAGAGCAGAGGGTCTGTCACCTTCAAAGTCTTTTATTTCACTATTGGATTAATTGAAGTGTTAATATAAATCTGTTTTTGTTTGTTTTAGGAGGTCTTTCATCCCTAGCCTGAAGAATCTGAGAAAGGTCATTGTTTTCTCCCTCACACAAACATTTAAAGGGACCCTCCACTGTTTTTACAAATGTGGCCTAAAACCTTCTAAATGTACTTATTAGTAGATTTATGTTTAACAAACACATTACTATGCACCATATTAATTTCATCTTCCTTTAAAAATTGGACTTCTTCACAGTTTTAGAGCCTGTGTTCCTCCATCTTGAAATCACGTGATTGATCATGTCACACGTCCCCACTGCCTGTAAACATCCCATTGTTTTCTATTGGGGTGAAACATTGAGCTTGATTTTTAGATCATTTAACAGCTTTTTTTTAGATTATTTTACAGCTTTTTAGATCATTTAGCAGCTTTTTAGAATTTTCCTATCATTTAGCAGCTTTTTCAGTCACAATGACAACTTGTGCTGCTTTTGGTTGATTTAAAAACCCAGGAAAAGTTAAATATGTTGATGTAAACCTCTGTTGTTTACAGAAAGAGGATAAAAACAGTTGACCTGAAAAAAAATCTATGACCACAGGGAGCGACAGTTCCATCTCTGAGGTTGGTAGTAGACAATGAAGCAGAGAAGAAGAGCTCTCCTAAGGGACCTTTACTCTACCTTAAACAGTGTGCTGACACACTCTGTTGGCAGAAGTTAGAGAGTAAATCATAGGCTGTTGGAGACACACAAACCTTGAGGATAGAAGGACTTTAGGGTGTTTAAGGGAGAGTAAAGGTTCTATTTTTTTTTGTTCCCAACTATTTTTATACTCTATTTGTAAACAAAAGTGGGTTACATCAACATATTTAACTTTTCCTGGTTTTTTAGAGCAACCAAAAGCAGCACAAGCTGTCATTTTGACTGAAAAGCTGCTAAATGATCTAAAAAGCTGCTAAATAATCTAAAAAGCTGTTAAATGATCAAAAGAGCTACTAAATGATGTAAAAAAAAAAAAAAAACTGCTAAATGATCTAAAAATCAGGCTGAATGCTTCACTCCAATAGAAAACAATGGGATGTTTACAGGCAGTGTGACATCATCAATCATGTCATTTCAAGATGGAGGAACACAGGCTCTTAAATTGTAAAGTAGTCCCATTTTTAACAGGCAATTAAATTAATATAGTGCATAATAATGTGTTTTGTTAGACATAGATCTACTAATAAGGACATTTAGAAGATTTTAGGCCACATTTGTAAAAACAGTGAAGGATTCCTTTAAATGTTTAAATCAAAGTGCTGACAGTCATCTCCATGTTTCACTCCAGGCTGTGGATAGGTCGTCTGAAGATTCCAGCTCCAGGAGAGATTCTTCCTCAGACATCTTCTGTGACGCTACAAAGGAGGGTCTGCTGCACTTTAAACAGCTCCACACGGACAAGGGAAAGGTGTGTAACTTACACCCTGACACACACAGGCACATTTACACAGAAGACAGGTGAACTCACCTATCTTCTGTGTCCTACCCGCAGCGTGTCGGGGCGGGCATCCGGCAGTGGAAGCAGATGTACGTGGTGCTGAGGGGCCCCTACCTGTGTCTATATAAAGACAGGAAGGAGGGCCAGGCCCACGCTAGCGCTCAGAGTGTAGACGAGCCCCTGCCCATCAGCATCAGGGCGTGTCTGATCGACATCTCCTACAGCGACACCAAGAGGAAGAACGTTCTGAGGCTCACCACCTCAGACTGTGAGTACCTGTTCCAGGCTGAGGACAGAGAGGACATGTTGGCCTGGATCAGGGTCATCCAGGAGAACAGCAACCTCGACGAGGAGGTACACGGCCCAGAGAACACATGTAGCTTCAGAACAGAGCATAATCATTCAATAATTAACACAGACATTATATTACACACACAATCATTAGGAAGTGTTTTATCAATAACCTCATTCATCATTATTTTCAGCATCACTTTAATAATCAACCAATAGGAAATCTCCTATATTTACTGATGTAATTTGAGACAGGAAGTTATATCTCATAAATATGTTATAGTAGAAACACTGACCTGAGTCACATGATTACAGCTGTTACATAAAGATTATTTATTGTTCTATTTTTAGAACGCAGTTTTCACCAGCCATGACCTCATCAGCAGAAAAATCAAAGAGTACAACACCTTGATGAGGTAATGGGTCTAAAAGGGGGCGGGGCTCCAGAGTGGGGAGTGACCCACTGGGACCAGTTTACTGTGTGTGTGTGTGTGTGTGTGTGTTTGTGTGTGTGTGTGTGTGTGTGTGTGTGTGTGTGTGTGTGTGTGTGTGTGTGTGTGTGTGTGTGTGTGTGTGTGTGTGTGTGTGTGTGTGTGTGAACATTAATGATGTGTGTGCCATACTCAGTCCCACAGGCAGTAAGAATGAACCCTCCCCCAGGACCTCCCGTCAGTCTTTGAGTATCAGACACACTCTGCTGGGAGGAAAGGAGAACAAAGCTACCAGTCCACACTCACCTAAAGCTGAGCAGGATAGGAAAAACATGCACAAAGGTAGAGAACACAGACAAAAACATGCACAAAGGTAGAGAACATAAAGAAGAACATGCACAAAGGTAGAGAACATAGAGAAGAACATGCACAAAAGTAGAGAACACAGAGAAGAACATGCACAAAGGTAGAGAACATAGACAAAAAGATGCACAAAGGTAGAGAACATAGACAAAAAGATGCACAAAGGTAGAGAACACAGAGAAGAACATGCACAAAGGTAGAGAACATAGAGAAAAAGATGCTCAAAGGTAGATAAGAACGTGCACAAAGGTAGAGAACATAGAGAAAAAGATGCACAAAGGTAGAGAACATAGAGAAAAAGATGCACAAAGGTAGAGAACACAGAGAAGAACATGCACAAAGGTAGAGAACTTAGAGAAGAAGATGCACAAAGGTAGAGAACACAGTGAAGAACATGCACCATAGTTAAACTATATATATATATATATATACATACAGTATATCAAGAAAGGTTGGGAACCTCTGCTCTAGAGTATTAAACTGAGTCATTAGTTTTTTTTATCTCTCCTCTTCTATCTTTAGGTGATCAATGTCCTCACAGTGATAAAATCTGACTCCTGTCCTAATGATACGCTCATTAAACGATTCGTTTCTGTTAAAACTTCAAAGTTTTACTAAATATTTACTTTCAGAGCAATAAACGTCTTTATTAGTGATGGAGGTAATGGATGGAGTCCCCATTCATTAAACAGACATTAGTAATGTTTGATTAAAGAAGGTGTGTGTGTGTGCGTGTGTGTAGATGAGAGCAGTCCTCCTAAGGACAAAGGGGCGTGGCGTAAAGGCATCGGACTGATGAGGAAACCCTTTGAGAAGAAACCGTCTCCAGGAGTGACTTTTGGAGTGAGGTTGGATGATTGTCCTCCTGCTCACGGCAACAAGGTCACACACGCGCACACACACACACACATTCATACACATTCTCATTTAAGGTTCTAACCGCGTGTGAACCTCTGACCTTTAGTTTGTGCCTCTGATTGTGGAGGTGTGCTGTAACCTGGTGGAGGACAGAGGTTTAGAGTACACTGGTATCTACAGAGTACCGGGAAACAACGCTGCCATCTCCAGCATGCAGGAGGAGCTCAATCATAAGGGCCTGAACGACATCGACGTCCAGGACGATGTGAGAGAGCCACCATGGATACACACACTACTACACACTTGTTACATAGAGCAATGGTTCAGACATGAACATTGAAGAACAGTCATGTGGATAAAGTCAGCAAAATGATGGTTCATTGTTCTATGAATCTGTGATAACCGCATTTATTTATTCATATGAATAATATCCACTGTTATCCAGGAAGTTTATTGTTATTATAGTCATCTTAAAGATGGAAATCATTGTTTTAATCACAAATAAAATGGGTTGTAATTGACAAAAATGGCAGAAAAGGTGGTGAAATGAGATTTTGAAAAACTCAGAAATTGATTGAAAGTTGCAAATTGTGGGTAATAGAATTAAAAAATGAATGGAAAATGTGTTTAAACTGGCAAAATATGGGCATTAAAAATCTTGAATTTGGTTAAATTGGCAAAAATAAACATAAAATGTGGTGAAAAGAGGTTAAAAGTGACAATAACAGGTCAGCATATGTTAAATTTGGTGAAAACGTGGTGGAAAGGGTTTGAAAATGTCTTGAAAGTGGAGAAAATGTGCAGAAAAAGCATTGAAATGTGATGGAGAAGTGGCAGGAAGTTTAGTATTATTTGTGCTGTAGTATACTGTATAGTTATCTTAAAGTTGTAAATCCTTGTTTTAATCAGAAATGCGTTAAAAGGGACAAAAATGGTGGAAAATGTGGTGAAACAGGATTTCAAAAACTACAGACATTGGTTAAAAGTAGCAAATTAGAGTGGGCAAAAACAGACCGAAAAAATGCTAAAAAGTGTCAATATTATAGTTTAAACTGGCAAATAATGGGTATGACAAATGGTGAATGTGGTTAAATTGGCAAAAATAATCATGAAAAATGGTGACAATAATGGGTCAACATATGTGACATTAGGTGAAAAAGTGGTGGAAAGGGTTTATAAGTGCTGAAAATGTCTAGAAAGTGGAAAAAATGTCCAGAAAAAGCATTGAAATGTGATGGAGAAGTGTCAGAAATTAGAGTAATGTAGCAAAAATGCATTAAAAGGAACAAAAATAAGTCAAGAAAAAGTGATGAAATAGGTTTAAAATGTGGTTAGTTTGGTGTAGTTGCAGGAAAATGGTAAAAAATAAGCAAAAATGGGCTCAAATTGTTCCAAAAATATTCTTAGTTTCTTGACGTAGAGTGTCGTGTGTGTGTGTCTTTAATCACAAACATCTCTTACAGAAATGGAGAGATCTGAACGTAATCAGCAGCTTACTAAAGTCCTTCTTCCGTAAACTTCCGGAGCCGCTCTTCACTAATGGTAGGTAGATTCTCCTAGTGGCCCCTAGTGGCAGAGCTATGAACTACCACCTGACCATGTCTCTTCTACAGACCGATACGCAGACTTCATCGACGCCAACAGGATCGAGGACCCTGTGGAGAGGCTGCAGGTTCTAAAGAGGCTGGTGAGTGATTGATCTGATATTTGATCTATAGATCAGTGTTTTAATTTCACCTTTAATCTGATATTTGATCTATAGATCAGTGTTTTAATCTCACCTTTAATCTGATTGTTGATCTATAGATCAGTGTTTTAATTTCACCTTTAATCTGATTGTTGATCTATAGATCAGTGTTTTAATTTCACCTTTAATCTGATATTTGATCTATAGATCAGTGTTTTAATTTCACCTTTAATCTGATATTTGATCTATAGATCAGTGTTTTAATCTCACCTTTAATCTGATTGTTGATCTATAGATCAGTGTTTTAATCTCACCTTTAATCTGATTGTTGATCTATAGATCAGTGTTTTAATCTCACCTTTAATCTGACAGTTGATCTATAGATCAGTGTTTTAATCTCACCTTTAATCTGATATTTGATCTATAGATCAGTGTTTTAATCTCACCTTTAATCTGACAGTTGATCTATAGATCAGTGTTTTAATCTCACCTTTAATCTGATATTTGATCTATAGATCAGTGTTTTAATCTCACCTTTAATCTGATTGTTGATCTATAGATCAGTGTTTTAATCTCACCTTTAATCTGATTGTTGATCTATAGATCAATGTTTTAATCTCACCTTTAATCTGATTGTTGATCTATAGATCAGTGTTTTAATCTCACCTTTAATCTGATATTTGATCTATAGATCAGTGTTTTAATCTCACCTTTAATCTGATTGTTGATCTATAGATCAGTGTTTTAATCTCACCTTTAATCTGATTGTTGATCTATAGATCAGTGTTTTAATCTCACCTTTAATCTGATTGTTGATCTATAGATCAGTGTTTTAATCTCACCTTTAATCTGATTGTTGATCTATCGATCAGTGTTTTAATCTCACCTTTAATCTGATTGTTGATCTATAGATCAATGTTTTAATCTCACCTTTAATCTGATTGTTGATCTATAGATCAGTGTTTTAATCTCACCTTTAATCTGATTGTTGATCTATAGATCAGTGTTTTAATCTCACCTTTAATCTGATATTTGATCTATAGATCAGTGTTTTAATCTCACCTTTAATCTGATATTTGATCTATAGATCAGTGTTTTAATCTCACCTTTAATCTGATTGTTGATCTATAGATCAGTGTTTTAATCTCACCTTTAATCTGACAGTTGATCTATAGATCAGTGTTTTAATCTCACCTTTAATCTGATTGTTGATCTATAGATCAATGTTTTAATCTCACCTTTAATCTGATTGTTGATCTATAGATCAGTGTTTTAATCTCACCTTTAATCTGATTGTTGATCTATAGATCAGTGTTTTAATCTCACCTTTAATCTGACAGTTGATCTATAGATCAGTGTTTTAATCTCACCTTTAATCTGATTGTTGATCTATAGATCAATGTTTTAATCTCACCTTTAATCTGATTGTTGATCTATAGATCAGTGTTTTAATCTCACCTTTAATCTGATTGTTGATCTATAGATCAGTGTTTTAATCTCACCTTTAATCTGATTGTTGATCTATAGATCAGTGTTTTAATCTCACCTTTAATCTGATTGTTGATCTATAGATCAGTGTTTTAATCTCACCTTTTAACCTTTTAATCTCTGAATCAGCTCCACGAGCTTCCAGATCATCACTATGAAACACTCAAGTTCCTCTCTGCTCATCTAAAGACCGTGGCTGAAAACTCTGAGAAGAACAAGGTGTGTGTGTGTGTGTGTGTGTGTGTGTGTGTGTGTGTGTGTGTGTGTGTGTGTGTGTGTGTGTGTGTGTGTGTGTGTGTGTGTGTGTGTGTGTGTGTGTGTGTGTGTGTGTGTGTGTGTGTGTGTGTGTGTGTGTGCGCGCGTTATAAAGTATACTAAATGTCTGTATTAATTGTCAGATGGAGCCCAGGAATCTGGCCATCGTGTTCGGTCCCACTCTGGTTCGGACCACTGAGGACAACATGACCCACATGGTGACCCACATGCCAGACCAGTACAAGATAGTGGAGACGCTCATTCAGAACGTAAGACATCCATCTGTAAGAGTAGGATTAATAAAGCTCCTCCTAATGTTTGCTCCTCTGCTTCAGTACGACTGGTTTTTCACTGATGATGGAGACGAGGCTCCAGTGGTGAGTAAAGCTTTTGTTTATTTGTAGGAAGTAGAAAACAGCAGCATATTAAACTTAGTTCTTATTGTATTATCCACTGTATATTAAACTATAAAGCATTGGCTAAATAAAGATTGGGATTTAACGTAAAATGGTGGAAACAGCAGCATGTTCTGTTGTTTGGGATCAATAACCTTTAATGGAACCAAATACATACTCTACTATTAACTGTTTTGTTTACAGATGTTTGTTTGTGGTATGAAATCATCAATAGATCAGCACTTAGCTTCTAGACCAGGGGTATCAAACTTATTTTATTTCAGGGGCCAAATATGGAGCAGTTTTAAATGGTAAAAATGGTAAATGGACTTGATTTATATAGCGTTTTATCACCACACTGAAGCAGTCTCAAAGCCCTTTACATATCAGCTCATTCACCCAATCATTCTCACATTCACACACCAGTGGGACAGGACTGCCATGCAAGGCGCTAGTCGACCACTGGGAGCAACTTAGGGTTCAGTGTTTTGCCCAAGGACACTTCGACACATAGTCAGGTACTGGGATCGAACCCCCGACCTCTCGATCAGAAGACGACCCGATTTAAGGTGTGGGGGGGAAACGAGTAATTTTAACATCATCATCGTCCCCTCCGGGTCTTCACTTCAGAAATCATTCATTTTGCAACTAATTTTTGTGTAACTTAGAGGAATTTTGAGGAATTATTTGTGAGAAATTGCAAGATTTGTGCAAATTGACGTCTTTTTACAATTTGCAATGACTGCATTCATGTGACATAAGCAAAGGAAAACTACAAGCCTTATGGATTTTTATTGTATATCTACAACTGGATTATTTCGTAATTTACACAATAATTTGTTTTCTCTGTCATTCTCACTTTCTCCTGCGGGCCAAATTTAATGCTTTGAAGGGACGGATTTTCCCACCGGCCCTTGAGTTTGACACCTGTGTGTGTGTGTGCGTGTGTGCGTGCGTGCGTGTTTTATTTTTTTAAAAACCAAAGAGTGAAGCCTACCTCTGTGTTTTTGTCTACCAGAGCGTGTCACAGACGAGGAGTGCGGTCCAATGTCAGCCCGTCCCCAACATAGACCACCTGCTCACTAACATTGGTCGGACGGGTGCGTCTCAGGGTGAAGTATCAGGTAACACGTGATGATGATGATGATGATAAAGGACTGTAACGCTGCTGCTTCTTCCTCCAGGCTGAGCTTCTCTCTTTTCTTTAGCTGTTTCTGATTGGTCTAAGCAGATGCTAAGGCTAACCATTAGCTTCTTTGGCTGTTTCTGATTGGTCTAAACAGATGCTAGCGCTAACCATTAGCTTCTTTGGCTGTTTCTGATTGGTCTAAACAGATGCTAATGCTAACAACCATTAGCTTTAATGCTGCTGACCATTTGTTTGCATCCATAAAAAGATGCAACATTGAGTGTGAAGTGTTCCTTTGCTGTGGAGGATGGATATGTTTTAGGCTCCGCCCCCTGCTAACGCTCCATCTTCTTTCCCATGCCACAGTTAGAAGTGTCTCTGATTCCTCTGTCTCTAGTGAGGCTCTGTCGGGTGTCCTAAAGGCAAACCTACCATTCACACATACTGATCTTGACACAGGCCAAGTGGGCGGAGTCTGTCATGCCGTGATGTCACTGATGGACTCTATAATGTCTGTGATGGACAGCTGGAACTGTAGGAAGAAGGACTGTTGCCCTCAGTGTAGCTGCCTCGTCTGCAGGAACCCTCAGTTGTTTTAAACGCTACTGTACGCTACTGTACACTGTTACCATGGCGATGGGGTGGGGGGCGGGGTCAGAGGTCACACAGGCCATTGCCATTGTGTGAACGGCTCTCAGCTGTCTCTCCTCACTGTTTCACAAGCTCGCCCACCGGAGAGAGAGAGAATGGTACGGTCTCTACGTCTCAGTCAGTGTCAGCTCGCCATGTGACATCACCTGTGACATCACCTGTGACATCATCGCAAGGGGTTATAGGGGGGCTCGCTTTCTGACAGAGACACACACACACACGATCGCACACGCTTGTTTATTAATATGAACTTCCTGTGAAATATTTAAACCAGCTTTTAATACCACTAATCGGCCCAAGCACTGATCAAATTTCAGTGTCACACTGACACTGTCATTTTAAAAAAAAAAAATACACATTTGGCGTTTGCTGCCTGTACCTAATACATCCATCAGACATGGCAACTGGCGGCCCGCTGGCCAAATTGGGCCCTCGGCCTATTTCAGTGCAAAAAGTTATTGCATGCATGCAATAACTATTAAAACACACATAATAATGCAAAAATACACAAAACGTGAACTAAAGTGCACAAAAACAAAAAATATAGAAAAAATACACAAAAATGATTAATGGCACCAAATAAACCACATAAAATGATGCAATAATACACAAATTGACCAGACACAAAAACTACTGATACAGTAAACACCAAAGTAAACACACAAAACGACAAGAAAATACACAAACAAAAAGACAGTAAAAATATACACAATATGACTTTAAAAAACGTACAAACTGACCAAACAATACACGAAAGGACAACAAATATACACTAAATTACTCCAAAAACATACAAGATGACAACAAATAATAAACTGAAAAACACACACACACACACACACACACACACACACACAGATAAAGCACCTGAGAACTGAGCTCTTCCTTGCTATCACTTGCTAACATAGCGTGAGCTCTTCCATGCTAATGTTGCGTGCTAGCCCCTCTGTGATCCCCTGTCACTCTGGTTTGCTTCCTATTCTTCTTCATCTCTCTCATTCTCATCATCGTATCGTTCACACGTCTCATCATATGATCAAACTGAGTCTCACAAAAACAAAACTCATCTCAGACTCATGAGCTAATGCTAACAGCCTCTAAAAAGTAGGAGCCAGTGCTCCTACAACCAACCAATCAGAGCACGGTTTCATAGCCTGCTGAAACTGAACTCTGAGTCACTAACAGATCTATCTTCTAGCTCTATGTGTGTGTTTGGACGTGTGTGTGTGTGTCCTACAGCACAGCATGACGTGTTGTCTGCTCATGTGTTCATCTCATCATACGTTCATCAACATGTTTCCTTCTCTACGTCCATGTTTAACCCTGTGAACAAACACTTCCTGGTTCATTCATGTTTCTTCTTCTCTTCACAGATTCACCAACTAGTGACTCAGCTAAATCTAAGGTAAGTTGGTGTAACGTGGGTCAGTTGTAGCACCATCACTACAGTAATCATCGATAGGTTCACATTAAGGATAATATTCACATTCCTGTGAGTTGTAGACGTAATGAGTTTAGTTTAGTTTCAGACTCTAAAGAGGATCCATCACAGCATGACTCATCATTTTCTTCATGGTTTTCCTGCATGTCCTGTAGCAGGCTTTGAGTGCTTCTGCTTTACAGTCAGTCCTAATGGTCCTGTACTACGAAGCTGGATTTCCTTTTCTCTTTGTCTAAATTCCTGGATTTAATCAGTGTGTGCTGTACTACAACGCTGGTTACATTCTTACTGGGCTAAATCACCATGGTAACTTAAACTGAACTACTAACCTGGTCTGGAGTAGGTTATGTTCTGGCTAAGATCTGAGGGAGTACAAGCCCCACCTCCTGACCAATCTGTTCTCTTAGAAAACGACCTGTTCAGTAAAAGGAGGATCATTGTGAGGACATGTTGCTGACATGAGAGAGAATATTTACCACAGCACACACACCAGGCCATTATGTTCAAAGAGGGAAAAGTTGACAACTCGTCAAACTCTGCCTTTTTCCACTGCTGTGAGTCAAAAAATAAACACAGATCTCTATAACAAGAGCCTACTTGAAACTACAGGCTGAGCTGAATCCACTGATATACAGGTCAGATATGTTACGTACCAAAACGACGCCACAAAATCAGAAAATACACAGCGGAAAAAATCAGCAATGATAACAAATTGTGTCTTACCTTTGTTGTTTTTTATCAAAAGTTGCTCCGATGTGCATGTGTAAACATCCCTGGTGAGATTGAACACATCTTTGAGCTGGCGTTTTGGGGGAGGCCAATTTGTTTTCGTTACAGGCTAGCACTTTTTTCAGTAGCCTTGCAAGTCCTGAAAGTCCTGGTCACAGTAAATCCAATAGCGTGGGATCAAACAGCAGAGATAACTGGCAGCCTTCCCTAAACAGGTGCCAACGTAATACAGACTTTATGATAGATCAGATAGCCGCCAGCTCTAATTAGCAGCATCCCTGCTACCATGATTCCAATTATGTAAATATCCTCAACGTCCTCAATGAAGAGTAAAGCCAACCACACGACCTTCCACCAGTCCCAGTTATCCATTGTGTATCCGGCTGCAAACGTACCAACAGGACACGCAGGCTCACCTCGGTCTGGTCTTGTCATTGAGAAAATTTGATCAATAGCATTAAGTGACCAACTGACCAATTCCATAGTTTTGGTTTTTGAATGAATACAAAGAGATTCTCCTATTAGCTTCACAAGATAGCAGACAAAACAAGCAGTGAGGACAGATAGGGGAGGAAAGCAGGAGCAGAAAAATGCGACCGCCTTAATGAGAAGCAGAAGAGAAGATGCATGTACAAGCTTAAAAAAACGTTATTTGTTATGGATATGTTTTTTGGAGAAGAGGCTGGGGCTAAACAGTGTCAGCAGCTTCCTGCTGAAATCACCTGGGTCAGTGCACGTGTTTATATCCTGCTTTATAATACAGAGAATGTTTGGTTTGCTGAAGCTAACGCACAGATATCAGGATAAACCGATCCAGCTTTAGAGTACAGGCCCTATGAGTTGATGTGCAGCTCAGACGCTGTGTGTTGATTGGCTACTGGTACTGCATGGACATGTTGTTGTTAGCTAATGATCCTCTCTGTGTTCTGATTGGTGCTGCTTCTCTGGAGCAGGTGGAGTACACACCTCAAACTGGGGCTGGGGTGGGGGGGGGAGGTTTGGAAGCTGCTTCTGTTTTACTCATGTTGATGTTCTCCTTCCTTCCTTCTCTCTCTCTCTGTCCTCCCGGTCCTGGTCCAGGGTTCCTGGGCCTCAGGGAAGGACCAGTGCAGCCGAGAGCTCCTGGTTACCTCCATCTTTGCTGCAGCCAATCGCAAAAGAAAGAAATCCAAGGAGAAGCAACAGGCCAGCAGCTCCGATGATGACCTGGATGCTGTTTTTGCCAAAAAAGAGATTGTTGGTCAGAAGCTTGACCTCCAGGTCCAGGAGGAGCCTCAGCTGGACCCCAGAGCTAACGTGAGGCGGCAGCTTTGGGCTGAGGAAAAGGAGGAGGAGCTCTCTTCTAAGACCACCTCACCACACCAAAAGTCCCCCATCGTCCAGGGGAAGTGGTCCTCGTCCGACCCCCCCTCCCAGCAGGAGGAGACCACCTCAGACCTGGGGACCATCAGCTCAGGGGCCTCAGGATCACGATCAAGACCTAAGAAGTGGACTGGGGGCGTGGCTCCTGACCTGTCAGCGTACGTAGGAGCCGAGGTGAGCTCCATCACCTCCGACTACTCCACCACCTCCTCCATCACCTTCCTGACGGGGGCGGAGTCAGGCGCCCTGAGCCCAGAGCTGCAGGGGGGAGAGGAGGCGGACGACGAGCGCAGCGAGCTGATCAGCGAGGGCCGGCCCATGGAGACAGACAGCGAGAGCGACTTCCCCATCTTCGCTCCTGAAGAAGGCAGCAGTGAGTCCAGGCCCCACCCCCTAGGCAGCAGTGAGCCCAGGCCCCAACCCCAGCTGAGCCAGACTCAGCCTGACCCTGGAGGCAACTCAGCCAACCACGAGGCTCTGCGTCTGTTCCCGTCGCACAGGATGGAGTGTGACGCTCTGTCCAGACGGTGGTCGCTGAGGCAGAAAACAGACAGTGACTCATCGGGAGAGGGGCGGGGGGAGGCGACCAATCGCTTTGCTCGAGTCTTGGAGGTGATGAAGAAAGGCCGGTCCACCAGCAGCCTAAGCTCCTCCTCTCGCAGTGAGTCAGAGCGCCAGGATTCCGCCTGGCACCTCCGCATCACGGAGCGCCTCAAGCTCAGGTTACGACCTTCAGCCGACGACCTATTGGCCCAGAGAGGCCACGCCCCCAACACGCCAAACAAGAAGAAGAACATTCGGCGGCGACACACCATGGGAGGGCAGAGGGACTTCGCCGAGCTCACGGTGATCAACGACTGGAGTAAGCAGGGGGTGCGGGGAAAGGAGGCGGAGCTGTCGGAGTTGGACCGCCTCAAACCGCAATGCTCCTCCCACGACTTCTCCATCCGCGACTGGATCGACAGTGAGCAACAGCGACCGTCTGAGCCCAGCCTGGAGGCGGCCCCCAAAGCCGTGCCCGAGGACGACCAATCAGAAGTTCAGGATGTCCCTCCTGAAGGAGCCACGCCCTTCCCCTCAGCAGAGGCTCCGCCCCTCACTGCCGAGCACGTGAACGGGGGCGGACCGCAGAGCAAAGGGAGGAGTTCCATCAGCGCCGACGCCCACCCTCACAAACTGTCTGGAGCTCAGGTGGTTCGTTCACGCTTCTACCAGTACCTGTGAACGAGTGAATGTTACTGCACAATATTTTTCTACAAAGTGACTCTATCTACTGTACAGACTGACGCTGCAATGGTTCTTACTGGAATTATTGCTGAGTCATTGACTGGTTTCCTCCTGGAACAGAAACACACAGTGTGTGGAGGCACCGGCGGGATAACTCGAGTCAAACTGAAGCCATTTTTATACACAGCCTGCTTCTTCCTTTCATGACTTTAATGAAGAATGTATTTGACTCTGTGTCCACTCAGCATTTTTATAGAAAAACAACGGTTAACATCAGTGATTTTTCATATTTGACTGAAAAGAATGACATTAAAAACATGGACACAGGACTGAAAACATGGTACAAATATTACACACCACCTGGTTACACATTTACAGAGTTTGTTTCTTTTACATTTCTTTGAGTTTATTCATATGAATATTTTCATTTTGGTTCTGTCAGAATCAGTCGTTCTCTTTCTTATCCTTCCTGTGAAGTGGAGAACACAATCAATTACTGAGTTTTCCTTTAAATTTTTAAATCAGCTCTTAATGCCTTCGATCAGCCCAAACACTGATGTAATTTATCCTGACAATGTCACACTGACGCTATCATTTCAACACAAAATATTTATTTGGTATTTGCTGCCTGTACTTAAATACTTAAATAATCAGACATGGCAAACAACGGGGGCAAATTCAGCCCTCGGTCTAATTTAGTGCAGCTTCCAAAGTAAACACATAAAATGACAAGAAAATACACAAACAAAAAGACAGTAACAAAAAAATACACAATATCACTCTAAAAACTGTAAAATTACACAAAAAGAAAGACGACTGCTAATTAAAAACTAAAAAATATAAACAAAAACACTTCACAAAACAACAAAATCTCACAAAATGACAGGAAACAGCACAATACACAACATGACTCTGGAAAAAAGACAAAATTACAGAACAATACATAAATAGAAAACAATAATAAACTAAAGAAAAAACATCAAAAACTCTAAATGAAAGAAAAATGTAAAAAGTTAAAACTAAAACACAAACTTGTTTACTCTGATTGGTCAATATTCTAATACTGACATGAATGTTGATCATGTGACCTTCAGATCAGATACACCCATATGTCTGTGGCCCCGCCCCCTGTGATAACAGTTCTCCATCTCTGTCGTACATTAAAATGAGTGAGTGCTGTTTAATAAACAGTTTTACAGACGTGGATCAGAGTTTAATCCCAAACTGAAACACAGTGATTCAAAGCTGATGCTTTCATACGTAAATAAATATCTGCTACAGAAGGTTTTTGTTCAAATCTTATAATCAAAAATGTGTTTTATATAAGTGCAAATTTTTATCTGTAGAAGACAAAGTGCCTGTAACTTTTAAAGCTGAGGACACATGAAGGAAACGATGCCTCACATTCCACATTCTCTCTGTTTTCAGAAGCTGTCGCAGTTTCTCATTTTGTTTCTCATTTTTCTTCAAGTGCAGTAAAATGAATTATTGCTATTAAAAAAAAGAAAGAAAGTCTGCAGATTTATCTTTATTTGAGACAATGTTTGCCCGTTGGTGAATATTTTGCTTGTCTGCAGCTGGACGTGTGCAAAAAAAACCTTCAACAAACACTGGAAATAAATATTCTTTATAAAAGTCTTGTTGTGCTCGTTCTTATTGTTTCACACTGAAAGATAGTTGGAAAATATTTTAGAAATATAAATGGCATTTATTAGCCTTTGTGTATTTGTTGGGAAATATATATATATAACAGTCAGTGATGTACAGTCATGGCATGTTAAATAATAATAATTATAGGAGAAAGTAATGTGTCTGTTAATCCACTGACTGCTATATACATTTATTTTCTGGATGATTTAAACATTTGTATGGTCAAGATCAATGAATTAATCGATTCCTGTGTAAATCCATGTAAACAGTGGGAGGAGTCAGAGAGCAGCTTCACTCAGTCACACCCACTAATGGATCAGCCAATCAGAGCAGGCCAGTTTCTTTATCTCTTTATATCAATAATGAACATGTTTGATTAGTGATTTAGTGACACTGTGTGTCTGATAGTTTAATATATTTATTTATATAAATGATCAGTGAGTCCAACAGTACCGTACGTCACAGACAGGGGGCAGTGTTTCACCATCACTCTATAAACTACACTTACTAACCACTACAACATTGTTATTATTTAATACAAGAGAGCCTCCCCCCCCCCCCAAAAAAATAGTAATAATATATTGAAAAGGTTTTTTTTATTGATAATAATGAAAAATCTTCTTCTTATTCTTGCTCTTGTATTATCACATATGTAATGGATTAAACAATAATAAAAACCTTTTAAACAACTGTTTTCGTAAAGGCTGACATTTAATATAAATGTGTTTTTTGGAAATTAAATTCAAACTCCTACCATTTCAGTGCAACAAAATATATGCAAAAATTATTCTTGCAAATGCAGAATAAAAATAAATGTACAGTGAAATAACTGCTCCCTATTTACAAATGTACAAATATAAAATTATATTAAAAAAAATAAATGCATTTAAGCTTCTATTTGTGTTCACTGGTCACTGCAGTTAATATATTAATTAAATTAAATAAATATGTGCACTGAACGGAATTACAAACACTATATGACTATTTTTTTGTTAAATTTGATATATTTTTCCGTAATTAAATGTGCTCCATATTTTAATTAAACATCTTTAAATCATCCCTAACTGTGTTTTTAACCAGTTGAACTGGTTCTGTTGTGACATGTGAGGGTAAAAACTTTGCTTTTATAACAGAAATACTGTAATGACGAGCCTCCAGCCGTAATCCAAGTTTTGTGAACTTTAATGAAGAAGTAGAAACCCGACTACTGTGGGCCGTAGTCGACGCCAAACCAACAACCACAACAGGACGGAGGTACCGTCTCACACCCCTCCTCCCCCAGCCTCCCAGCCAATCACCACCTAGAACTCCCGTAAACAAAGATACACATTGGTAGGAAAAGCTGCACGCAACGATGGTGCATTCAAAGCCATCGGACATCTCAACACCAGTGAATCATTGAACACACAACAAGCAGAACACACAAACACAGGACCCAGTCCGTTACACAACCCCCCCCTCACAAAGACCCTCGCCCTCGAGGGTTACTCAACAAAGTCCTTCCAGCGTGCAGGGGGCCTCCGTGTTCGCCGGGGCCTTCCTGTGGCAGGGGTCATTAAATCAGACGGAGCCCAGGAAAAGCGTCTCAGCTCCTGATTAATGTCAGTGTAAGACCTTTGAGGGGGTTCAGTAGCAGATGGTGCCAGTTGGGGCGATGAACACGGAGCAGGTAAGGAAGCATCAGTCTCAGGACTCAACCATTGTGGAACGGCTGAACCCCGGTATGGAGCCAGCCGGTCCTGATGTAACGCAACTCTCCTCCCTCTTGGTGGCAGCTGGACTCGGTAAACCACCTCTCCAAGCCTTTCAAGGATTCTGCACGGCCCCATCCAGTTACTGTCCAACTTAGGGCACCTACCCTTTCTTCTCCGGGGGTTATATACCCAAACCAACTCCCCGGCTGCAAACTGACGTCCCGTGGCTCGGATGTCATAGTTCCTTTTCTGCCTCGCGCCTGCAGTCTCCATCTGATGTCTGGCAAAACTGTGGGCAGATTCCAGGCGGTCCTGCAGTTTCCGAGCGTAGATCGGCCCCGGGGGGTCAGTAGGAGTATCCGGTGGTCTCCCCACCAACATCTCAGCTGGGGTTCGGATCTCCCTGCCCAGCATCAGGAGAGCCGGGGAACATGAAGTGGAATCCTGGGCAGTGGAACGGTAGGCCATCAGCACCAGTGGGACGTGGTTGTCCCAATCCCGTTGATGACTAGCTGTCACGATTGCCAACTGCTGAGCCAATGTGCGATTAAACCTTTCGACTAATCCATCACTCTGTGGATGGAGTGGAGTGGTGCGGGTTTTCCGGGCGCCTAGTCTCTCACACATCACGGCAAATACACGAGATTCAAAGTTCCTGCCTTGGTCTGTGTGGATTGTCTCTGGAACCCCGAACCTGCTAAACATTCCGCCAATCAGAGCGTCCACCACAGTCTCTGCCTCTTGATCAGGGAGACTGTAAGCCTCTGGCCACTTAGTAAAGTAGTCCATTGCAACAAGGATGTAGCGGTTTCCTTTCTCTGTACACGGAAATGGTCCCAAAACATCAATCCCTACTCTTTCCATTGGGGCCCCTGTATGAAACTGTTGGAGCAAAGCATGTGACCTCCCGGTGGGGCCTTTCCGGGCAGTGCAGCTGTCACAGAGGCGACAGAAATCCTCCACATCTCTCCTCTGCTGCCCCCAGTAGAACCCCTGACGCAGGCGGCGAAGTGTTTTTGTGACACCGAAATGTCCTGATCCAGGCGCTCCGTGCATCGCCCTCAGGACAGCATCCCGTAGAGAATGCGGTACCACAACCTGCCACTGGATCTCGCCTGTCGCTGGTTCTTTCCAACCCCTTTGGAGAATCCCATCACAGAGACGCAGAGTTTCAAACATGGACCAGAGTCCCTTTGTTGCGCGTGAATGCATGGCTATGTCATCCCACTGTGGTTTCTGCTGTGTGCTAACCCACGTGACCACTGGTGAGATTTCTGCATCCTGCCTCTGTTCATCTAACCACTCTGCGGTGCTCACTTCAACTAAATCCCCGGAGTCTAGCTGATCTCTCAGGTTAGTAGCCAAACATCTAACACCACCTCGTGACTCGTCCGCCTCCCACATCTCCCTTTTCTCACAGTAGTTGCAGTTGTCTGTAAAACAAGGCCGGCGAGAAAGCGCATCTGCATTACCATGGTACACCCCTGGTCTATGGACTACAGTGAAGTCATAAGCTTGTAGTTCCTCAATCCATCGCGCTAACTGACCCTCTGGTTCTTTGAAGTTCATTAGCCACTGTAATGCTGAGTGATCAGTCCTGACTGTGAAATGGAGCCCCCCAAGGTAATACTTGAAGTGTCTAATGGCAGAAACAACAGCCAGTAACTCTCGTCTTGTGACACAGTAGCGGCGCTCTGCTTTGTTAAATGTTCTACTGTAGTAAGCTACTACCTTCTCTCCACTCTGGGTCACCTGGGTTAACACTGCGCCTGACCCCACCCCGCTGGCATCCGTGTCTACAATAAATGGTAAGTTGGCATCCGGGGGAACAAGGATAGGGGCCTCTACTAAAGAATTCTGCAGCTTAGTGAACGCTGTCTCACACTCCTCTGTCCACTCAAAAACCTCTCCTTTCTGTAGTAGGCGAAACAGTGGGGCTGCTATGCAGGAAAATCCTTTTACAAATCTCCTGTAGTAAGATGCCAGTCCCAAGAAACTCTTTAATTCTGACACAGAAACCGGAGTGGGCCACTCTTTCACTGTCTTTACTTTCTCATCTAAGGTGCCCACCCCCCCCTCACCAAGCTTGTGACCAAGAAATGAGATTTCATGTCTCATAAAGCAACATTTTAGGGGGTGTAACTTCAAACCTGCCTGAGCTATTCTCCCAAGCACCCTTCTAAGTGCGTCCAGCGTAGCCTTAAATGATGTTCCATGTACCAAGATGTCATCTAAATACACCACACACTCACTCTTTGGGAAATCCGCCAGCACTCTGTCCATCAGTCTTTCAAACGTAGCAGGCGCATTACACAGCCCAAATGGCAGGACCTTAAATTGCCAGAGGCCCCCGTTTGTGATGAACGCTGTCTTTGGTCTGCTTTGGGGGGCAAGCGGGACCTGCCAGTATCCACTGCGGAGGTCCAATGAGCAGAACCAAGAAGAGCCAGATACAGTATCCAGGGCCTCGTCAATGCGGGGCAGAGGATAGGGATCTTTTCTGGTCACATTGTTGAGCGGCCTGAAATCCACACAGAACCGCCATTCCCCTTTTTGTTTCTTTGGGACCATCACAACAGGAGAAGCCCAGGGGCTGTTCGAAGGTTCGATTATTCCCGCCCTCTGCATTTCCCCCAGTGCTTTATCTGCAGCAGTCTGCTTCGCCAAAGGAAGCCGACGAGGTCTCATCCGAATTGGTGGGGCATCTCCTGTATCGATGTCATGTTGAATTAAATCCGTGTGACCAACATCATCCTCTGACAACGAGAAACAGTCTTTAAAGTCCACAAGAAGCTTAAGAAACAGGTCCTGCTCAATGTCAGACAGTCCATCACAATTTCTCTCCCATATGCCCTTCACAGCCAGCATCCGAGCATCAGGGTCAGTCTGCGAAGTGGCGCCCCCTGGGTCATAGTCTATGTCACACGCCACTGGCCAAGCAGGGGGTGGGGGAGGAGGTGAGGACGTCACAGAAGTTGCATCAGTCCCAAGGAGCATCCTGGCATGAGTCACAGGAAGGCCCTCTGGTTGGTTTGTCTGCGGTTTCCGCCTAAACATCTGGATGACTTCACCATCAAGAAATGTGAGGGTCCCCCTCTTGGTGTCTATTACACAGTCCAGAGCTCCAAGTACATCCACACCCAAAATACAGTCGTCTAGAGCAGCCACCCAGATCTGGCAATGGAGCCCTTTACATCCAATGCTTAGTGTCACTGATGCTTCTCCCAGCATAGGAGCCTTCTCACCTGTAACTGTTTGGAGTCTACACAAGGTTGGGAGCACGGAAACACTGTCATCGAGGATGTCTGGCCTCATTAAAGTTGCAGAGGAGCCTGTATCCACCAATGCCGAACAGTGGTTATTTCCCACCATCATGGAGACGTACCAACAGTCTTTCACCCAGGTTTTCCCCAGAGTCACCACTTGCACAGGCTGGCCATCCCCTCCGTCTTGCGACCACCGGGACGACGAATAAGGGCCCTGCATTGTCCCGGTCATGCAGACCCCGTACCGTTTCCCTGCTTTGTTGTGACGTGTGGGCAGCGTCGCAGCAGGTGACCAGGTTCACCACATCCCCAACAAAGCAGCCTGCGGGGTCTGGGTTGTGGGTCGTCTTTCAAAATGGCCGATCGTACCAGTTGAGTTAATTCTCTCACCCAGTCTGGTTCCTTCTGTGCCCCCTCTGACACGTCCGCTGCTCTCACTCTGGGTTGTTCGGATGATGTATTCCTACAGGGGTCAGCATAGAGCATCTCTCTCTCTGAAGCCAACTCCAGTGCTTCCTGAATTGATCTGGGATGAGCCAATAATGTCTGGACACGCAGCTCGGCAGGCAGTAGGGCTTGTAGGAAGTGGTCTCTGGCCAGTTCACCCTGAGTGTCAGATGGCATGCGTGCGTAGATCCGGTGGACCAGACCCTCGATGTCATTAGCAAGTTCTCTCAGTGGCTCATTGGGCCGGCGACGGCGGTTATACAGCTCAGTACGCAGCAGGCTATCAGCAGAATGACGTCCAAACCGCCTCCTCAGTGCCCCTACTAATGCATCATAGTCTCTCCTATCCGCAGGGCAGAGCAGTAGCAAGCTTGAAAGAGCATCCCCCGACAGACACATAGACAGCTGAAGAGCTTTCTCCTCTCTGCACCACCTGGAAGCTTCTGCTAACAGTTCAAATTGTGCGTGGAAAGCATCCCAGTCAGCACGTCCATCATACCTGGGTGTCTTTATTGGTGGTGGAGCAAAACCCCGTAATTCACTGTGTCCATGTGTCTCCAGAGGACGGGGCACCGTGGGGTTGGGTATGTTAGCGCTCATCGGCCGGTAGGGGAAGCCAGGGGCCGCCTGAGCAGCCAACTCTAAAGTCATTCCTCTCCCCCGCCCTTTGTGGTCAGAAATGGCGGGAGCTGCGGCTCCGGTTAGGCTCATATCACCAGCTTCCTCCTCCCGTTTGAACTCACGCTTCATCCACGGCAGCATTCCGTCCTCCCCAGCAGCCATTAACACACACAGAAGCGGACCCAGCGGTCACCTGGATGACGAGTAGAGTAGTGAAACCGTCGGCGAGTCAGTCCGTCACTTCTGACACCAATGTAATGACGAGCCTCCAGCCGTAATCCAAGTTTTGTGAACTTTAATGAAGAAGTAGAAACCCGACTACTGTGGGCCGTAGTCGACGCCAAACCAACAACCACAACAGGACGGAGGTACCGTCTCACACCCCTCCTCCCCCAGCCTCCCAGCCAATCACCACCTAGAACTCCCGTAAACAAAGATACACATTGGTAGGAAAAGCTGCACGCAACGATGGTGCATTCAAAGCCATCGGACATCTCAACACCAGTGAATCATTGAACACACAACAAGCAGAACACACAAACACAGGACCCAGTCCGTTACAATACTTTTAAAGCGCACGTGGACCCTGTAGCGCTCAGAGCGCGGGAATGTGCGCATGATAACAATTTAGATAACGAGCTGCCTCGTGAGTGACGTCACGCCTACTGTCAGTGTTTCACGAGGACAGTTTGACACGAGCTGCTAAGTGTGAACGGAAGCTGGACCTGAGCAGGTAGAACTCTGATTAACGGACCGCAGTGAAGGCAGCACAGCAAAACAGGATTATATCACATCATCTGAAGGTAATATGATCAGATTATGGTCAATCGGATTGGATCAAATCTGGAAAACTGTCAGTTTGAATTGATCTAGAATTAATTAGAAAAACTGAAGTTAGATTATTGATTTAATATTATTAATATGTATTATTGATTTGTGACCAATATGTGCATTGATTGAAGATTGTACAAGTGTGTATGTGTGTGTGTGTTTGTTTTAGTAACTGTGTGTATTTGTATGTGTGTTTTAGTAACTGTGTGTATTTGTATGTGTGTTTGTGTAACTGTGTGTATTTGCATGTGTATGTGTGTGTTTGAGTAACTGTGTGTATTTGTATGTGTGTGTTTGTGTAACTTTGTGTGTGTGTGTGTATATATGTGTGTGTTTGAGTAACTGTGTATTTATATGTGTGTGTGTGTTTGTGTAACTATGTGTGTATTTGTATGCGTGTGTATATGTGTGTTTGTGTAACTATGTGTGTGTATGTGTGTGTGTGTATATATGTGTGTGTTTGAGTAACTGTGTGTATTTGTATGTGTATGTGTGTGTGTGTGTATGTGTGTGTTTGTGTAACTATGTGTGTATTTGTATGTATGTGTGTGTGTGTGTGTATGTGTGTGTTACTGAGTAACTATATGTGTATATGTGTGTGTTTGTGTATACGTGTGTTGTGTAACTATGTGTGTGTTTGTGTATCTATGTGTGTATTTGTATGTGTGTGTTTGTATGTGTTTCTTTCTGTCTCTCTCTGTGTGTGTGTGTGTGTGTGTGTGTGTGTGTGTGTGTGTGTGTGTGTGTGTGTGTGTGTGTGTGTGTGTGTGTGTGTGTGTGTGTGTGTAAAGTTGTCTAACTGGTGTAGCAGCATCAATGTTGGGGTTTTTGTTCATAAAAAATGAACTGAAAACAATCACAGATTTTGTGTAACAATGAAACTACACACAGTGAATGTTGCTGTGTAAAGACGTCACGTTCTGAATCTGATTCTACGCCTTTATTAGTTTATGTTTGCAGTCAAATCTTCTCCAAAACAAACTGTAATAAACTTTAAACTTTTAATTCGACCTATTTTGACGTTTAAATAATTTTTCACTAAAATCAAAGCTGTTAATAATGATTATTTGTCAGCAGAAACACATTCTATACTTTATAAACAACAGAGTCGTCCTTTCACTAAATGTATTTAGAACTTCATCTAAAGTTTGTTAGAGAAAGATGCCAAATATGTTTTTCAGTAAAATGTAACAGTCTGTGCAGAGTCTGTTTCATATTCCTTTCAAACGTTTTCATCTTTAAGCGGATTTTCAAGTGACGAAAACTTAAACTATTATTTACTTTCTTCCTCAAAGACTGTAAAGCAGTGGTTCCCAAACAGGGGTACATGTATCCCGAGGGGTACATGAGCACATTACAGGGGGGACTCTGAAAGATATAACAATTCATTTAAAAAATACCTATTTTTTGGACAAATTCTCCACAAACTAACAGTACTATTGCCCAATAAAATACTATAATTTATTTATTGAAACAGGATTATTTTATGCAATAGAGGCCATTTTATTACAATAGGAGACAATAATTAGCTACATTTTACAAAGGAGACCGTATTTATTTACTATTTAATAATCACATGGTATTTTTTAAATAAATTACACTCATTGTTTTGAATTTGTAGATTAAGCCTTAAAGGACCAACATTCGAGACACAGTTAAGGGTTGGCAGAGGCTATCCGTATCATTATACCTACATTCTATCCGTACACAGCTCCCCTCATTGGCCAATTTAGGTCACGTGACTAAACCTTACCCTAACCCTAAAAATTGTTGCGATATTGGGTTATAACCTAACCCTAACCCTAAGATGCTACGTACTTGTACTTCGGTAAACGTAGCACCGGGGGTTGTCCGTACGACAACCGTACAAACTAACACTTTCTTAAAGCTTTAGGAGAGCTCAATGTTCTACAAATGAAAAAGCAGGTGAAATGATGTAGAGGCTACTTGTGATATGAGGAGGGGGTACGTGGGACACAAAAGATTGGGAACCACTGCTTTAAACAATCTCCAACTCATCTTGGTTGCATTCCATGAAACTCTGAACTAAGGATTTTACGACTTCCTACTTTAAAAGTGCTGTGGAACGCCGTCTGATGTCGGAACTCTTACTCGATACAGTCGAGGGGGGAAAAATTCAAATATCAGTTTTCTGATGTCACACAACGACAGCAGCACCCGTGTAAAACATTGATTAAAAGTGTTTTTAATGATAAAAAAATAACATATGGAAATAATGTAAAATATTGACTACGTTTATTGATGACTTCCCATTTTCATGGTTTTAAAATGTTACTTTTTTATAGTTTTAATTAAACTGTAAATCTTATACTGGTCAGTCATGTTTTTGCGATGTTTTGATGTCTGAGTTTTGCCTTTGAGGTGAAATTTCTCATTAATGGCTCATGAGTGAAAACTAAACTCTGATGGAAACAAAACTATAAAAACTTCATTTAGTGCTCAAAGGTTTTGGTTTAATGTAAAAGAGGCAAAAAAGAAGAAGAAAAATAACCTAACAGAAATAACTCCAGTACATGATGGTCCATTCAAGATCATTCTGTGAATTTCAAGAATATAATGGTCTAGTACAGGGACGTGCAGTCAGTGTAGGTAAGGTAGGCAGTGCCTAACCAGGGGTGAATTGATATTTTGATTATTTGTTTTAATTATAATATACTTATAATTAATTCTTTGCATTTCCAATAGCCTACAGTACCTATAAGTTTGAAAGTGTCAGCATTTTGTGCTTTTCATAGACCAAACGACTAAACATCGCTATTTCCTGGTACAGCAGAGACGCTGCACAGTCTCACTCCACTGTAAGCCAGGAGGAGGAGCCAGGAGGCGGCCACACCCTCTCCCAAAAAGCACATTGTTGCTCTGCCTCTGGCCTCATAGCCTATGTTTATATGTGTTTGTTCCCAGTCAGTTCCCCAAAATGAAAACCATTTGGATGTAACCGTGCTATGCTAAATGCTATACGTACGTTCACAGTGCATTAGTGAATTGATCCAAGCGGCTCTGCTGTAGAGCGGTCTTCAGAGAAGCGTTCAAGCCGGGCCAGCGGCTCACAGCGCCGGGTGTCGGCAGAGGCTCCACACGGTGCCCTTCCCGCACGTGGGTGTGGTTCCAGCGCCTCTAACTGACACGCCCCCAGTGTTTTAGAGCAGAGAGAAGTGCTTGTTTTTCCGTGATTTTGAGACCTAATTTTATATACTTAGCGATTTTATTCATTTGTCAAATTTGGCTCAGTGGTCAATGACATGTTTTTGTGGTGTGACAAACTCATAACATGAATTTATTTCTGATTTACACAGAGTTTAAGTTTTTTTAATGGTGTTTTATGATCTTGATTTGTTAGATTAAAACTTGCCAGCCCAAACATATGAAATTGTCATTGGTGTCGACATTGGTGGTCTCAATTTGCAACGCCCTGCCTACCTGACCCTAGTGCTCATGACACGTCACTGGTCTAGTATATTTAAATTATATTTTATTTTATTATTCTAATGTTTTTTCTTCACTACCACACTCTAAGTCTTCTCGTTTATTGCTAAATATCACAGAAACGTTATTTAATGTACTATTGTCAGTGGACACGCCCTCATATCAGTGTCTGGTTTCCCTCCACAGGTGTTTTTCATAAACCTTAAAGATGTCTACCTTCCTTCTCCTCCTCTTCCTCCTACCGCTGATCTCAGCTCAGACGTTCCACTGGGGTCCCTGTCCTGTTCCCAAGGTGCAGCCTGGATTCAGCCTGGAAAAGGTCAGTGTTAACCGAGCATAGATGGTTAGCCTAGCGCACATCATTAGCTATGCATAGATAGTTAGCCTGACAGATCGTTTGCCTAGCACAAATTGTTAGCCTAGCACCGATCGTTTGCGTAGCCTAGCCCAAATTGTTAGCCTTGCACAGCACATATCGTTAGCCTAGCGCAGAGGGTTAGCCTAGCATAAATTGTTAGCCTAGCACAGATCATTAGCTTAGCCTAGCCTAGATTGTTAGCCTAGCACAGCACAAATTGTTAGCCTAGCAAGGATTGTTAGTGTTGACGCAGCCATATACCGTGTAAGAGCTGCAGATAGCCGGCAATACGGAGGAATAATGGAGACACAACCGACATTCGTTTGGCCTGCTTGTCACACTCAGTGTGAATCAGCTCTTGCCATTTATTGATGATTGCGCACCGGTGTGAAGCCCCACCCACACCCAGAAGTAGGTCAATTGAGGACACACATCAATCATGCAACACCCCCACTTGTTCTTACATTGACCTGTGTACAAAACAGTGCATCCTATTTACACATGACAAACACTTTCTGTGTGATACAATGTTACAACATTTCAAACACCAAACAAAAATAACACAAATTTATCCATCCTCATTTTGGAAACAGGTTTTGTAAAGATATCTGCCACCATTCTGTCTGTGGGACAACAATAAATGGTTATTTTGCCATCACAGAGTACAGATCGAACAAAGTGATAACGGATATCAATGTGCTTGCACCGTTGACGACAGACTGGATCCTTTGATAGTGCAATGGCACCTTGATTGTCTTCAAAAATAGTTACAGGGGTATAGTTCATCCCATTGTCCATTCCATCCAACAAATGTGTGAGGTAAAGGCTCTCTTGTGCTGTAGCTGACAGAGCCATGTATTCAGCTTCACACGTGGATAAAGCTACTGTGGGCTGTTTCTTGGACTTCCAGGAAATAACAGGCCCACTCTCAAACAAACTAAAGCAGTAGCCAGTCACACTGTGCCTGTCATTTTGGTCTGCACCCCAGTCTGCATCACAATAGGCCAAAAGTGTAAGATTCTCATGCTTTCTGTAGCACAACTCCTGGTCTATAGTGCCTTTTAAGTATCTCAGCACATGTTTAGCTGCAACCCAATGTTGTTGTTTTGGTTCAGAAAGATATTGTGACAATTTACTGACAGCAAAACTTAAATCAGCTCCGTGTACAGACTTATTACGCGCGGTTTCCCCTTCCCTGCGTAATGGTCACGCAGGATCTGCAGCGCTTTCCTGCCATCATCAGCGGCGTCTCTCATTACAAGCGATAAACTTTTATCATCCAACAGCTGAATTAGAACTGCATACGCCTCCTCATTTTTATTGGCGTCTTCTTCAGCACCATCTTCATCCACAGCGGGGGCTTCACCCAGGATGGTGGACTTCAGATCTTGCAGACGTAAGTGTGCCAGGAACTTTGTTTCCCACAGTTCATAATTCTTTTAATCTCCGTCAAAGCATAAGCGATTCCATCGGCTCCCAAACTCTTTACTGGGCCCATGACCTGTTGACGCAGCCATATACCGTGTAAGAGCTGCAGATAGCCGGCAATACGGAGGAACAATGGAGACACAACCGACATTCGTTTGGCCTGCTTGTCACACTCAGTGTGAATCAGCTCTTGCCATTTATCGATGATTGCGCACCGGTGTGTAGCCCCACCCACACCCAGAAGTAGGTCAATTGAGGACACACATCAATCATGCAACAGTTAGCCTAGCACAAATTGTTCGCCTAGAACAGATGGTTAGCATAGCACAAATTGTTAGCCTAGAACAGATGGTTAGCCTAGAACAGATGGTTAGCCTATCACAGATTGTTAGCCTAGAACAGATAGCCAGCATAGCAAAGATTGTTAGCCTAGCACAGATCGTTAACCTAGCACAGATGGTTATCCTAGCACATATTGTTAGCCTATCACAGATCGTTAGCTTAGCACAGATCATTAGCTTAGCACAGATCATTAGCTTAGCACAGATTGTTAGCCTAGCACAGATTGTTAGCCTAGCACAGATCGTTAGCCTAGCACAGATCGTTAGCCTAGCACAGATCATTAGCTTAGCACAGATCATTAGCTTAGCACAGATTGTTAGCCTCGCACAGATTGTTAGCCTATCACAGATTGTTAGCATAGCACAGATGGTTAGCCTAGCACAGATCCTTAACCTAGCACAGATCCTTAACCTAGCACAGATCCTTAGCCTAGCACAGATTGTACACATGTACAGGAGTCACACAGCAGTGTAACTATAACTATAACTGTAACTATTCCAGTACCTGGGCAGGTGGTATGAGATTGAGAAACTTCCCGCTTCCTTCGAGAGAGGAAAATGCATCGAGGCCAATTATTCTCTGAGGAAGGACGGAACCATTCGGGTTCTAAACTCTCAGTTCTAGTGAGTTCTTCACCTTTTGTTTTCCTCAGTCATGATTTAAACATTCTCTCTATTTAACTTCTCACTGGATATTTTTATAATAATGTTTTACACAGACGGACTGACTGACTACAGAATGTGACGCTTTCAACTCTATTTGCAACAGTTTTTACATTTTAGAGAAAACGCACACTGAAAACATAAAAGAAATAGCAATCAAATGTAAGTGTTTCTATCTTTATGGCAGTGAATAAAAGCCAGGGGAGATAATCTGATAAATATGTTGAAGAATGAAGCCTGTTAGCTTAGCATTTGTGTTAGCAACAACCAGGGAAAAAACCTAGCTTTTTAGACATTTTTTGTCCAAAAAAAGTACAAAATCAGGAATATGTAGAGTTTTCGCTGCTGAACCACATTAATCACATTTAAAACTCTACATATATTTCATCCAAACATTCTTTTCATCTGTTCCTGATGCCAACGTGACCCCAATAACCACAGGAAGAATCCCACAATGCAAAAGTTTTCCTAAGTTCCAGTCACATGACCATTTGAAAAAACAAGTAAAAAAACAAACGTCCGAACAACATTTTCTACCTTAGCATCAGTGAGTGAAACTTTTCAGAGGATTTATGAGAACACAGGAACAGTTTAAAAATGTGAGTTATGTAGTTTAACAACTTTTTAAGGTTAACTCAGACGTTACTTTAAAAACAAACGTAACCAATGTTTCTTTGTCACTCGTGTGTGGATTTAAAGGCGTGAGAAGTTGTTTCTTTTTGAAGCGTTTACTATTACTTTATTATACAAAGAAAAATGTAAAGTAATTTTTAAGAATTTGAATCAATAATAGAGGCTTAGTGCTGATATATTATCATTCACTGATGAAAAGCCGTCTGGAGACAATGGAACAGTAGTTATTTATCTGTTAAAACGACCATGTGTGACATCAATGTGTTGTGTGTGTGTGTGTGTGTGTTGGTGTGTGTGTGTGTGTTGGTGTGTGTGTGTGTGCGTGTGTGTGTGTGTGTTCCAGTAAAGATAAAGTGAGAATAGCAGAAGGAACAGCAGTGGTTTCAGACCCAAGAGAACCGGCCAGACTTGGAGTCAGTTTCTCCTACTGTGAGTATAAACTAATCCAATCTAGGATTAGCTATGGAGCTCATACCTTCACCAGCATATGTTTGTCTTTGAGCAGGATTACATCAAAAGTAACAGATTTGACCCAAAAACAGACCTTAAGCAATAGAAGATTCATTACATTTTGGAAGTAATCCAGATCAATAAACTGATTCTGGATCAATAAACTGATTCTGGATCAATAAACTGATTCTAGATCAGTAATTTCAGCATTTTCATTTTGTCTTCTTGTTTGAAATAATATCTTAAACACTTAATTTATTCAGACAACTTTTTTCAGGAAATTGACTTGAAATTGACTTTGATCTCCTGACATTTTTGACTGTCAACTGTCCGTCTTCCTCAGAGGCATCTGCTGAGAAGCAGACCATCAGGCAGTAGGGGGCGTGGCCAGCCTGACAGAACTGTCAAGTTGGCCACTCCCAGAAATTACAAATAAGGACACATCAAAGTGATCAGTTGGCAGTCTAAACATGTCAGGAGATCAAAGCAAATTTCATGAAAAATGTTGTCTGAATAAATGAAACCTTAACATGATGATTCTAGATCAGTTTGAAAAATCTCATCGTTGCCGAAATTTTAAAACTAATATCTTGGTTTTTAATTGACCGTTTTTTTTTTTTTATTTTAGTTTTTTTATTAAAGTCATTGTAAAGCAGAAATGAATGTGTGTTATGAGTTTGTCACACCACAGAAACATGTGTCATTGACCACTGAGCCACATTTGAAAGATGAAAAGAATCGCTAAGTATATAAAACTATGTCTCAAAATCATGGAAAAACAAGCACTTGCTCTAAAACGCTGGGGGCGTGTCAGTTAGAGGCACTGGAACCACGCCCGCACGTGGGAAGGGCGCCGCCTCCTTGTACTACGTCGATGGGAGAGAGCAGTGTGAATGTGGCTTCTCCCATTGGTTTTACACACGTGCTCAGATCGGGCCAAACAAGCTGTCAGCAGAGAGGGCTGCTCCACCCGAGTCCGAATATGTGCATCTGGGTAGAGTCAGAACTGCGCCCACTAGTGGCGAAACACACAATCGCGGTGTTAAAAAAGTGCTAATTTCATAGAAAATGTGTCACCAGCGGACGCGTTTTATTCTCCTGAGTCTGAATGTGTGATTTGTTTTTGGCTAAATGGCGCTCGCTGGAGACCGCAGGAGTTTGATGTGCTTCAGCAGCAGGGTAGGGTTTATGCTAATGATGGCTCCGTTACGTAACGCGGCTATGATTTCTGATTAAATCCTGAAACACAGTTTGTGAAGCCTCGAGCCACAATTACAGTATAAATGGTTGAATGGCTTTTTACATGTTTTAAGGAATACAAATACATTTATGACCTATTTAATGTGTTTAGAACAAAATGGCTGAATTTGCTTTACACAAACTTTAAATTTGATTCCGTTTTGTTGGGTTGGTTCATCAATCACCTCACCAAGTTTCAGCTGGATCAGATCTGGATTGATCATTTCATTGTCATTTTATCTTTAAAAAAATGTGTGTATCCATACACTGTGACCCACTGTGTGGTTATGAATGATGATATGAATTATAAACGATACTCTCCCAACAAGATATATCTCATGACACGGCAGCACATCCATTGTTTGTGTTGGAAACATAGAAACACGGAGAAAATGACAACAGCCTAGGCGCATCCACAAAGCCACTCCCTGCTTTTGTTCCATTCACTGTGGAAAATACAAACAATGTTCTGACCTTTCCTTTGCTGAAGGTCTGGTAGATCAGGTGTTGGTCTCACATCTTTTAAAAGCTGTTGTTTTTTCCCCAAAAGAATTAATGAGGATATGATTTGTTTCCAAGCCTATAAAGTGTGATTGATCCTGGTACTATGATCAGGATCATTGATACACAATAACTGAGAATATCTGGAAAAGAGCAGATTTGGATCCAAGAGGAGGTTTGACTCTGACTGATCTCATCTTCAAAATGTTGGGCCAATAATTTGAAAAGGTTTGGGTTTCTAAATGTTTAATTGTCTCATGTTTGCTAATTTTTGGTAAAACTTCCATGTTTATTAGTTTATTTATCCACAGAATGCTAAATGTTTATATCTATTCTTTTCTTAAAGTGAACTTAGAGACTGAATGAAATATTCTGACTCTAAAGGATCAATATACATCCCTCTTCCATGTTTCTCCTGTGTTTCCAGTCACTCCCTACAGTCCGTACTGGGTTCTAACCACTGACTACACCCAGATATCAGTGGTCTACTCCTGCACTGACATCCTCCGCCTGTTCCACATCGACTACGCTTGGATCCTTGGACGCTCTCGCTTCCTCCCACATGAGACGGTTTCCTACGCTAAAGATCTGCTCATCAAGGAAGGGATTGATCTTTGTAAGATGAAGGCCACAGATCAGAGCGGCTGTAAGGAGACCTGAGGAAGAACCTCCATCATGTGGGTCAGATGCAATGTTTCCTTTAAGAAGCTTAAAACTAATCCGTTAAAAGTTTTTAGTTCCGTTACACCATAGACTGATAGTTTTAAAGTTAATCATACATTTTATCGACAGTCCCAGTGTCTATAAAGTAAATAACTGTATGTTTAATCAGTGACACATGTTACTTATGTTGATTATGTTTCTATAATAAACACACATTCTCTTGAAACAGTTTGTTTTCTCTGCTGATCCTAGAGCGACTATAGTAACAACTCTTTGCTCTAAACATTCTTTATGGAACTTAAGAAGATAAATACTGAAAACTATACGGTAACTAATCTGTTTTTTCTTCCATCCGCATAAACTCCTCCTACACCGTTTGTCCGATTTCGACAAATAAGCTTTCAAAAAGTTCCCGAGATTTATGCTATCGCTTTTATAATATGTAACTTTTATACTTTCTGACTTATTACATTTTTTCTTTCCCATTTATTTCTATTGGAAATGTCAAGCCTTCAACCCATTTCAACCTTATTGATAATTTTCAGCAAATGCTAGGTTAATGCTAATGTTAGGCTAATGCTATAATGTTTGGCTAATGGAGGGTTGGGTGTCAATTATAATTGTTATCGCGTAATTGATAATTAATTACAATTATGACGTAATTACGTATACTTGAAAAAAATGAGTTGCTGTAACTGTAATTGAATTGTAATTGAGTTTAGATAATTGACTTTGTAATTGTAATTGGCATGAAAATTAAATTACACATATCAGATAGCACTCACTGCTCTTGGCCAGCCTTGTTCCTGCCAACAAAATACATGAGCGACCAACAAGGTATCTTCCAACCAGGCCAAGAAGGGGAAGTTAACAGTTACAGTAGGTATTACAGTTGTTCAGCATTAATCATGGTTTGCTGTAACTCGTACAGGGAAGTTTTATTTATTTTTATTATGGATTGGCTGTTATGAGCTAGGTTATGAAGATCATTTTACCATTAAAAAATAAATGAAATCAATGGGTATAGCTTGATTGTAATTTATTAATTAATTGTAATTTAGTTGTAATTTAAAAAAAATGCTGTTCAACGTAATTGTAATTGAATTGTAATTGAACATAGATTACAATTAAGAAGACGTAATTGTAACTGAAAAATGTAATTGACCCCAACCCTGGAGCCTCATGCTAATGCTAGATTAATGCTAACACTTGGCTAATGCTAATGCTATGTTAATGCCAATGCTTGGTTAATGCTAATGCTAGGTTAATGCTAGGTTATTGTTAATCAGTCCCTCTAGGATTTCGCGGGCATTTTTTGTGATTGTTGCGGGCTGAAATGTCTGATTGTGGGGGCCATTTCTCCAAAAGTTTTTTTTTTCAGCCCGAAAACATACTTTACTCACAATTAGGTTAATTTTTTTTTCTACCAATTATAAATACATATTGACCAGACATGTTCTCGAAAAAATAGGCTTTATTGTTGTCAAGCAAACACCAACACAATTTTGGAAAATATGCAAACATTTTTTTTTTTAGCTTATACACTGAATGCAAAAGGTGCAACAATTTTTAATCAAAATGATGATCAGAAGTGCAAGTCAGTAAACAATATTGAACTTAAGGAATCTTAAAGTGCATAACCTGTCATGAAGACATATTGCTTTAGGCATAACAAAAAAAAAAAATGCCAAAAATAACGATAAGCGGCCACATATTTGTTTTTTTTCAGCAAAGTTGCGGGAAAGTTGAGGGCTTTTGGAAAAATTGCAATGCCACAGTGATTTCAAGGAGTTTGCTTGATTTTGCGTTAATTCGCAACATCGCGAAATCCTGGAGGAACGGGTAATGCTAAGTTAGAGCTCATGCTAAGTTAGAGCTAATGCTAGTTTAATGTTAATGCTATTTCTAGGCTATGCTCATGCTAGCTAATGCTAATCAATATTAATGTTAATGCTAGCTATTGCTAATACTAGCTAATATTCATGCTAATACAAATGTATGTTAACGCTAGCTAATGCTAATACTAGCTAATATTCATGCTAATACAAAATGTATGCTAACTAATGCTAATGCAGTGCGATGCGGGCGAGCACTTGCATCCTCACTTGCATTTTCTTCAGGAAATGCAATAATTTTGTAATTAGAATATTTGATAAAAATGGATAACAATAGAGAGGATGCCTCCTTCATCTACACTGTTTGTCCAATTTTGATAAATAAGCTATCAAAAATTTTTGAAAATTCCCAAGATCTATGCTATGGCTTATATAATTTGTAACTTTTAAACTTTTTGACTAATTAATTTTTTTCTCACTTATTAACTTCTATTGGAAATGTTCAACTGCAAGGCTAATGCTAGGCTAATGCCGTTGCTAAATTTAATGCTATTACTAGGTTCATGCTAATGCTAGGTAATGCTAACGCTAGGTACCGCTATTTTAATGCTATGCTAATGTTAATGCTATGCTAATGTTAATGCTAATGCTAGGTACCGCTATTTTAATGCTATGCTAATGTTAATGCTATGCTAATGTTAATGCTATGCTAATGTTAATGCTATGCTAATGTTAATGCTAACTTATGTTAATGCTAGCTAATGCTAATGATAGGTAATGCTAGCTAATGCTATGTCAGTGTAATGCTAATGCCCGCACCTGCATCCTTACTTGCATTTTCATCAGGAAATACAAATATTCTAGACTAGTTTAGTTAATAATTGTGATTTGCTGACCACAGCATAAAAATAGTCAACATTTACTTAAATATATAATATAATAAACTTCACCTCCAAATAACGAGCCAAACGGAGGGAAAAATTTCAACTTAAATACAAATAAATGAAACTATTGTAACCAAGTGATCTCACTGCGTTGGTAAATGCAGGTCATAAATATATACTGTATTATATATCATCTATGAAGGTACGGAGGCTTCATGCAGGTCCTGTTTTTATTTATTTATTAGCCAAACACACATCACTCTATACACCTCGCTTCCATTATCCAAAAGCATTACCAAAATAAGAGTCCTGGAAATACGTAACCATGGCAAAATACCTTACATTATTCCCTCCATACACAAAAAAGTCATCTTTTTTTTTTTTTAGCCAAAACTCAGTAAACCAACAACCCCACAGCAGCATATAAATATACAAATTGAAGAAAATGTATCCAACAAAGAGTCACGAAACAAATTAACTCTTACAGCTCCAAAAGTATTACCAAAATAAAAGTCCCAGAAATAGGTAACCAACATGGCAAAATATATTTTACATATAAACCTTACACTATGGAGCAGTTTTTAGATGAGATACAGAATATCAGAAAATAAGGAATATTCACATTATTAGAGGAGTCACTGCTCTTTACTGAAATTATGAAGAAAAATAAATAAACAAAAAGTTATGTTTTTATCAAATTCTAAATAAATTATTCAAAAGATTGAAGAAGTGTATAAATTCTGAATTTTATTATTAGTTTTTCAAACTGACTTTTAGAGGTGAAAAAAGAGATAAATCACAATAAGAGACACAGGCTGTTTCCTCACATTAATATTCTTATTATTATAGCTGAGTTATCTAATAAAACTTTAACACTTTCTTCCCTTTTTTATTTTCTTATTTGCTCATCACAATTTATTACTAGTGATGGACGAAATGTAGATTTTCTGATTAAAAAGCTGCTGTGTGTGGGGGGGGTGCAGGTCACACACACACACACACACACACACACACACACACACACACACACACACACACACACACACACACACACACACACACACACACACACACACACACACACACACACACACCTCAGACTACAGTCCACCAGCAGAGCAGCAACATCTCAGCACATCTGATCTACCCTTCAACATCAACATCTGCATCCTCCTGGTAAATATTAAACTCTAACGTGTGTGTAAATAATAACGTGTAATAAATGTTTATTTAAAAGCTGGAACTTTAGATGAAGTCTTTGTTTTTGGAGGGAAAAGATGAAGGTGTGGGTGTGTCTCGCTCTTATTCTCGTCTCCTTCCATCTCAGTGGTGAGTCTCACCTTTTTCACCTGAATCTCACTTTTTAAATAAATGTGTTTGATTGAACTTTACAAACATATCTTTACTTATTATTATATTTATGGATTTGTTTTAACCAGGAGTCTGTGTTTAAAACATTGGAAAGGATTTGTCTACAAAGAGGAGTTTGTCTGAGCGCTCATGATAAATACCTTGTGTGTGTGTGCGCGCGTGTGTGTGTGTGTGTGTGTGTGTGTGTATTTGCAGAGGGAGCTGCTGTGTGTGAAAAGCCTCAGTTTTCTCTGAATCCAGTCTTTGTGAACAGAATGTTGTGGAATGCTGCTGCTGAACGTTAACTTTTCCTTTTCCTTCTTCCTTCCAGAGGCCAGAGTCATCCCAGAAGGAGGTATGATTCCCAATAAATACTGATAATAATAAATAATACGGCACATTACAGTTGGCCAACATTAAAAATAAAACACAAAGTGCATCCTATAGGATCTAATCTCAAAATACACCTAGAAAAGTTTAAAAAAATTATCATTTCCAAATATTTACTCAATACTGGAAAACCTTAAGCTTCTAAAAACCAAGTATTTTATAGTTTGACACGTAAGAAAATACTCTAACGCACATGTGTCAAACTCAAGGCCCGGGGGCCAAATCTGGCCCTTTAAAGCTCCCACTTTGGGCCACAGGAGAAAATGTAAAAATGACAGAGAAAACATTGTGTAAACCAGTGGTTCTCAAACCTTTTTTAGCTCTCGTCCCCTTTCTCTTATTTCTGAATCCAAGTCCCCTCTTTGTCTGACAACATTTTGCTTAGAAAACGACGTAAAAACAACTATAGATCATAATGATGGAATGAAGGAGTGAGAACACACATTTTAAAGAATCTCATTTTGTAAATAAGTGAAAGAAACAGTATTTAGTACGGAGCCTGGTAAGGGACATGGAAGAGATAAAAAAGGGGTAATTATGTTGGGATCCCGACTTAGTAAGTCGGGGGCCCAATATAATAACTTGGGGCACGAGATAGTAACTCGGGGCCCGAGATAATCAGTGGTTTAAAGTAGAATGCCCGTTCACGTCACGTATTACGGTAAAGCCGTCAGAAGCCAACGGGAGCTTCATGTTGCATTCAAGTACTCCTCAGATCACACCCACAGTACTATACAGGTGTATTGTACCAAAAATATATACAAAATCTGATTGTTTTCTGCAAACTCCACCACATTCTTCTTCTACAGCAGGGTCGGAGTGGGACTCATTTTCAGCCCTGGAGCTTCATACCTCAGACCGGCCAACGATCAAAACACATTTTGATAAAAATCATGTTCTAACCTTACATGTAGAGTCTACTATAGCATGCTGTTCTGTAAAGTCTTGTATTTCAGTGGATTGTTCTAAAATATTTCAATTCAGTGCAGGTAAGGGTTGCTTCATGTAGAATTATTTAAAGATGAGTGCACATCTTCAACATTAGTCTTAGACCCCAAAGGCATTTTCTTTCTAGAATTAGTTTTTGATCATGTTTGACCTCAGATTTTTCTTTTTTTTTAAACTGCATTTTAGTTTAACTACATTTATATTTCACAAAGTGAAAGTATAAAAATACAGTTGTTTCAGATTGTGTTTTAATTTATTTCAAAATGAATAATAATTTTAAAATTTCAAAAATCTATTTACATTTTTCAGGAATTTCAGATGACCCCACATGGGGTCCTGAACCCAATGTTGAAAAACAGTGATTTAATGGCTCCTGAATAGATTTATTTCTCTAGTTTTTATCATTTCTGGTCATCTCACGCCTGGGGTGGGACCAAGACTGACACTTTATTTGTTAATTTTCCACTTTCTCTCTTTCTCTCAAGCACCCCCTGTAGTGCCATTGCATACCCCGAGGGGTACACGTACCTCCATTTGAGAAACACTGGTGTAAATCACCAACTAATTCAGCTGTAGATATCTCAGTACCTCCAAATACACAATGTCACATGTTGGCTGTAATTTTTTGTCAAAATTTTTTCCAAAATCCTACAATTTCCCTCAAATTATTCCCCAAAATCCCCCCAAATAAAATAAAAATTGGTCACAAAATCAGGGAAATTTAAGATCCTGCAGGAAATGACATCTGTCATCATGTGACGTTTCTCTCGCAGTTCCTTACGATGAAGCCCCGGCTGTTCCCTACTGGCCGTACTCCACCTCTGACTTCTGGAACTACGTTGAATACTTCAGATCCATCGGCGCCTACAACCAGATCAATGAGATGGCTCGAGCCTTCTTCGCTCACCAGCCGCTCGGAGACACCCTGGGATATGAGACCAACGCAGGCCACGAGCACTGAGCATCAACTGATGTTACTACTATATAGAGAAGGATTTAGTCTGTAGGACAAGACTAGACAAACTGTTGGAGAACAAAAATAAAATGATTTAGAGTTATGGTTGTAGCACAGCCTCAGTTTCACTGTAAAAATCTCCAATAAATACAGTTTGTATGAAGTATTGTGCCTTTTTGTCTGTTTCTATCAGACTGCAACAAACCAAATATTAAATTTGCTTTTGGGGTGCACGGTGGCTTACTGCGGTTGGCACGTCCGCCTCAAAGCAAGAAGGTCCTGGATTCAAGCCCTGGGGTGGACACCTGGGTCCTTTCTGTGTGGAGTTTGCATGTTCTCCCCGTGCTGCGTGGGTTTCCTCCGGGTACTCCGGCTTCCTTCCACAATCCAAAAACATGACTGTAAGGTTGATTGGAGTCTCTAAATTGCCCATAGGAGTGAATGAGAGTGAGTGGTTGTCTGTCTGTGTTACCCTGTGATGGACTGATGCCCTGTTTAGGGTGTACCTGCCCAGCACCCAATGAGAGCTGGAGATTGGCACCGGCAGACCCCCGCGACCCTGTAAAACAGGAACAAGTGGGTCTGAAAATAGATGTACTGCATTGATTCTAGCATATTACTCTTATTTTTATGTCACAGATGTTAGTTCTACCTCAGGTGTGTAATATAGTATATGTTTTCAGTGAAATGGTGCAAAACTTTTGAAACTTTAGGTTGGTTTGTCTTCTCCACAATGTAAATGGTGAAGCGACACTGCCCCCAGCAGTTCATGTTATGGTACTGCAGCAAAAATGAAGCTGAAATTTACAACATTAAACGACGCGCCAATGCAAATTTTTGTAGAAACATTATCAATAAGGTTACTAATCGTTTTTGCATTATGGTATATGTTGCACACATTGTGGTTGGCGCAAATCTCAAGACGGTCTATATTTTTAAATCTTTTTTTTCTTTTACCCCCCTGGAAAAAAATCTCACACTCTGTTTTATTAAGATATATTTGAATCTTCTCCAGAATTCCCTATACTGTTTTTTCAATGTTCAAGAAACAAAATATTGTAGTTTGTGCCCAGTGTCCTGATTTTATTTATAGTTCAGGAAAGAGTTCTTGTAAAGTCAAATATGGGCAAAAACTAGAACAAAGGGATAAAAACAAAATATTAAATGTCCAAATACAGCATCTTGAGATCATATTTGGCTTCATGTGTCCTTAAAAATAAAATAAGTTTAATTCAGCCAAAGAAAAACCCACACAAACGCTGAGAGAACATGCAAACGCCACAAAGGACGTAGTAAAATATTATTATTATTATTATTATTATTATTATTATTATTATTATTATTATTATTATTATTATTATTATTATTATTATTATTATTATTAATAATAATAATAAATGCAGCGGGCGGAACCTTTGAGTGCGGGGCCTGTGGAGAAGCCGGTCAGAAATTACTGTCGCACAAGCTCGTTTTGTTTATGTCAAATATTAGCATCGGCTAGCGGATAAACTGGTTAAAATCCCACACGTTAGCGGTCTAATCGTGGTACACCATGAAGCCTGCAGTGGATGAGATGTTCCCTGAAGGAGCGGGACCATATGTGGACCTGGACGAGGTTTGTAAGGTCCACAATAACACATGCTAATGCTAATGCTAACAAACACTGAAACGATGTCAAACGGGTTGATGCGGATAAAATTAACGCATATAGAATTAGATTCAAAATGATAAAGTCATTGTTTCCGAGGAATAGGACATTTTACTTTAGTAGTAAAGGATTATTTTTTTTTTTTTTTTTAAATTAAACCAACTAAGAGACGTAAACATTATAATGGGAAGAAAACCTGTATTAAATCAGAATAACAGAATGAAAAACGGAACTAAGCAAATACAATTATAAAGCTTCTTTAGAGAAAAACGTAACGTGGTTAGAGCTGGGCGATATCAACAAGAAAGACAATTCTGGGTTAAATTTGCTGATGCAAAATTCCACACTGTGGGACAGCACGTGTGAGTGAGTTCTGCAGTGTGGCTTGTTTAGGGGAAGGTGAGTACAGTAATCTATCTAACTGTGCTTTTCATGCTGTTCTAAGACGTAGCATAAGTAGTGACTCCTTAAATGACTATTTTAATACATAATACGCTATAAAATAAATATATATTGATATAGACAATATTGTAATTTTATATCTCGACACAATAGAAACCTTAATATATCTTGAATCTTGATGTATTGCCCAGGCCTAAACGTGATCGTGGATTTAAAGATTAAGTTAAAGATTTTAAATTAAAATAAACAATGGCTACATCTGAATGTGACATAACTCAAAGGTGCAGAAGAAAGATACACTTGATTTAAATACTTTAACCTTATCGACAAAAAAATATAAATAATGAAGTTTAGTTATTCAAGTACCAGGCACATCTTTATGTGTTTTATATATATTTATTGATATATTAAATATATACATTTATATATAAATCAGCAGCTCATAACAGGGCTTTCACAATATTGTTTGTCATTTTTATTTAGTGTTTCATGTAATTTACCACTTAGATAAACGATTGTTGTAAATGTGTGCTTTTATTTTAATTGTTAATTTTCAGAATGTATCGATTAGTTCTCCTATCTCTAATGTACGTATCAGAGCCGTATAGATAGAAAGAGAGTTACTGTTTATTTTACAGCAATGGCGGCTCATGGAGCCTCACATTTGGTCCCAGAAGTGATCAGTTTACTATTGTAGTGCATTGAAGCTACAGTAGATGAGACAGTTTGTGAACTTTGAGACGTTTAAATAATCATATTGGATATTATTATTATTATTATTATTATTATTATTATTATTATTATTATTATTATTATTATTATTATCAGTGTATCTAAACATTAACGTGTGGTGTTTTTTTAATTACTGCCTTTTTTCAAAGCAATACATACTGTATACACTACATATTAACACATTTTTAACCAAATTAATGTTGGCCTTAACTACGTCAAAAAAGCAGATAAGCTAGCTTCTATAGTGAGGAATACAAATATTAAAAAAACACAAAATTGAGAACAGTTACACAAGAATGGTGTGTTTCAGTTCAGGGTGTCAGAATATGGAACAATCTAAATGATGACATCAATTATTAAGCTCCCTTAAATACACAGACAACTTGACTCAAAGAAAAATCACAAAATAACAACAAAAACACAGAAAATGTCTCCAAAAACTCACAAAAAGAACAACAAATACATTGAGAATAACTCTAACAACACATGAAAAATAAGGAAATACCAAATACACAGAAAATGACTCCAAAAACAAACAAAATAACAGCAAATACACTGAAAATAACTTCAAAAACAGATCAAAATAAGGAAATACCACATAAACAGACAAAATGACTCACAACTAAAAGAAAATTCAAAGCAATACATACTGTATATAGTACATATTAACACATTTTTTAACCAAATGAATGTTGGCCTTAACTACGTCAAAAAAGCAGGTAAGTTAGCTGTTTACAGCTAACTTACCTTTTCTCTAACGTAAGAATTTACGTTAGGGAAAAGAACTATTTATGGAACTACATAAACATATATTGTATATACACATGCATATGACGGTGTGCTGTATGAATATTGTCAATCAATGCAGTTATTGACGACAAATTACCCAGTTATGTCACTAGGAATCAATAGATTTGAATTGCCCACCAATAACTTCCAGGAACAAAGTCAGTCTTACATGAATCACGTGACGGTCAAACATTTTGGACTCTTTATACGGCTCTGGTTCATGCTCTTCTTGTTGGTCCTTTTGTAGTTTCTACACAGTGAATTCATCCTGTTTCTAAGCTGTAGTTCTGTTTGTTGACAGGCAGGGGGCAGCAGTGGTTTGCTAATGGACCTGGCAGCCAATGAGAAAGCAGTACACTCGGATTTCTTTAACGGTAAAACAAAGATTTTATCCTTCACATGGATGACATTAAATTAGCAACCCTTCTTCCTTTTTTATATTATTTATACTAACAGCTATAAGAGAAAAAATAATGTTTAAAAATTCAATAAAATGCTTGTTAAGGAGGAGCTATTTATATTATTGTTACTATTTATTTATTTTTTATTCATTTATTAGGACAGCATATAAATACATTAAATTATAAAAACAGAGATGTTTGTACTAGGCTAGCTTAACAATATCTACAGTACAAGTTATGTACATTATATCAGTTAAAAAATAAAATAATAATCATTTTAAATATAATTTTAAGATTACTAACAGATACAATAAAACTTCAAATTGGAATTCCTCATACAAGTCAATCATACAGCACAAATCATTTGTGAATAAACGTCATTCATACAACATATGGTACACAAAGAGGTGAGAGAATTTCTTGTTTTCACTTATTTATATAAGTGATGCTTCAGCCATACGAAGTATTATTTTTGTTAGTAACAGCTAGAAAACAGTTTATGTGTCAGCGTAGCCCTTCAATCAACTCTGAACTTAAGCGGTTTTAAAGCTCAATGTCTCACATGTGTTTAGTGTTCTAAAAATAGGAGCTGAATGTGTTGAAAAGCACAGAGCATGTCATAATGTGACTAAAAGGTGTGAGCTGTTAAACCTGTACGACTCCCACAAGTGTCTCTGTAACACACACACACACACACACACACACACACACACACACACACACACACACACACACACACACACACACACACACACACACACACACAGAGAGAGACGCTCTTAATGGTGACAAACTGGTTCATTCAAAGCTACGTGTTTACTGAAAACACTGATGGATGTAAAGTGTGTCTACATCCTATAGCTGCTTCTAAGACTGTCAATCAAAATGTAAGTTAAAAAATAGGAAAAGTACATAATAATTAGTGCTGTCTATAGATTAAAAATATTGTGCGATTAATGAATTATGCTCTGTGATTAATTAATCTAATTAATCTCTTTTTTAATCTCACCTAAAAATTGCTGAGAAACGCCCTCAACTTGAGATATTTTCAATTAAATTCCATTACTGTGGCAGATCAAAACATTGATGTATAACAAAGTGTTTTTATAAAGTCATTTATTGTTTTAAACACATTTCCATTCCTCTGTATGTGAGACTATAAAGGGCTGCTGACACTTTTAATTTAGACCATCAGGGAAATATTGACAAATAGTAGAAAATACAAATGAAATCAAACATCAGGTCCATATATAGTTCTATAAGTTAGCATATCATAAACAGTAAGAACAGTTTTATGACCATTACAATTAATGAACACCAAATGTGTTGCTTTTTCTCTCCTTCAGATAATATATAATAAATAAAACAGACTCATCAATCACAGTGCTGTAAATTAGAACATAAAAAATAACATTGTTCAATACAAAATAAAGTACTGTAATAACATCAAGTAATCACTTCTAATAGTAGTAGTAGTAGTAGCTCCGCCCACATCCTCAACCACTGAGAGCGGTCGACTGTCCACTACAATCATTTATCCACTGACTTTGTTCATTTGTCTGGCTCTGAACCCTGAGTGTCCAGTGTAGATTGTATGGGCCACGTCCGAAGGACCGCTTTCCGTGCTAGCTGCTACATAGTTAGCATTGAGGTGCTAGCTGGAAGTCTGGAGGCTAGCAGAGCTCCCCTGATCCACAAACACTTTCTTGCACAATTTACACACAACAGGGCTTTAGTTTTCCATCCGTTGTGTTGTTTTTTAACTAAAATTAAGGAGCACAAAGACTTCTTCTCAGGTTCTATCGTTGTAGCCGGTGCATCAGTATTATGGGTATACCAGGAACGCGTGCAATGAGAAAGGTTCCGCACTCTTTTGAGTGCAAAAAAAGAAGCAATTAATGGCATTAGTTTTTATTTCATGTTTTATTTTTTCCTGTATCTTATTAATTGCAAATTAATGCATTAAACTGACAATCCTAAAATAATGCAGATTAGGTACAGTTTGTTTTCCAGTTTATTCAACTTAGTTTTCCTGCGTTAACCTTTTAAAGTCCCCCTGCTGTTGCCGAAAACAAACTGGGCCTGAGGCCAAGGCACAAAATCATCTGTTTTGCGTCTTGCAGCAAAAACTCGTGGCACAAAACTTAAAAACTTAGAGCTCAGCAGCAAAACAACCCAGAAAAAACCATCATAGAGGGAGAAACGGTAAAAAGAGTTTATAGCTGCTGTCAGAGACTCAACCTCAGTGGGACGCCTCGCCACTCAGTTGCTTTAGACACACACACACACACACACACACACACACACACACACACACACACACACACACACACACACACACACACACACTGAACCTCTTCCAAACTAATAACGTGTGCTCTGTATAAGTTAATGCTCACTGACTTGCAGCAGATGTTTAAAACCATAAAATACACTGAGTTTGAAAGAAAACCACATTTTTCTCCGTCAGCTCCATAAATAGCAGCACTTTGATTAATAATCATGAAGGGGAAACGATGATGCTATAAGTATCTGAAAAAGGTAAAAAGTGCAATTGACTCATAATAATAATAATAATAATAATAATAATAATAATAATGAGAGGTAACTTGATTAACTGGTTCCTGTTCCAAAGACGCCACATCTCAGTGGCTCTAAGGACTACAGACTGGTTGCATTGACCTCCCACATCATGAAGACCCTGGAAAGACTTATCCTGGTGCAGCTCCGACCATTTATTAGACCACATCTGGACCCGTTACAGTTTGCCCACCAACCCAAGGTTGGAGTTGAGGACGCCATCACCTTCATGCTGAACCATGTCTATTCTCACCTGGACAAGCCAGTGCTTTTAACATCATCCATCCGGCTCTACTGGGTGAGAAGCTGACAGATGCAGGTGGACTCCTCCATTGTGTCCTGGATTGTGGACTACTTAACTGGCAGACCACAGTATGTACACCTGACGAGTACGCAGGAGTAGTGATTGACAATAAACTGGACTGGGGGAGAAACACTGACTCCCTCTACAGGAAGGGCCAAAGCCGCCTCTATTTTCTGAGATAGCTGAGGTCCTTCAACATCTGTAGAAGGACCTCAGCTGAGTCTGTGGTGGTGAGTGTGATCTTCTACGCTGTTGTTTGCTGAGGGAGCAGACTGAGGGTCACAGACGCCAACAGACTCATCCACAAGGCCAGTGATGTTGTGGGGATTAAACTGGACTCTGATAGTGGTGACAGAGAGGAGGAGCCTGTCCAAGGTGAAGGCCATCTTAGTCAGTGAGTCCCACCCACTCCATGATGTGCTGGTCAGTCCCAGCAGCACCTTCAGCACCTTTAGCCCCTTTAGAACCTTCAGCACCAGGCTGATCTCACCACAGCGCTCCACAGAACGCCACAGGAATACATTCCTGCCTGTGAACATTAAACTTTACAATTCATCACTGTAACCGCACAGCCTTAATTCTTGTATATATCTGTATTATATTTGTATCATTTATCTTACTTTATTTTTTACTACTGTAATGTGTGTGCATCTAATCCTTATTTTTAACAGTCTTATTTTTTGGATCGATACGATAATCGCGTGGTGAAATATTGCACTATGTGGTTGAATCGATTTTTTTTCTTACACCCTTAAGTTATTATAAACGTATTAAAGACTCATTAATCCTTTCTTCACTTATTGTGTTTGAGAACATGCAAACTCCATAAACTGATAAAAGTAAGACAGCATCCAGCTGTGTGCAGATGTTTACAGGTCAGGGTTGACTCTTTTCTCTTAGGTCAAAGGTCATCAGGTTGCCTGTCTGTGAGCTCTGATGAGCGACGTCTTATTTATAACTCAGTCTGTCACCGTTAGCTTCTCTAACGAACGGCGTCAGCACTCAGAGGTGAAGCTAAAAACGTACAAACATCATGTGTTTAAATGCAGTGAAATTCCAACGTTCACAAAGTGTTTTTTTGGTGGAGGATACCTCCCACTGAGCAGAGCTGCATTGTTTTATCTCATTAAAGCTCCAGATGTGGCGCACTGTAAACCCACAGCTCTCTAAACCTCTCACATCCTCCAACAATCAGCTTCTGACTTTAGTCCATTACCAGTCCACACATGTTAGCTCGTCCACGCTTTAGGTGTCGAGGCGTGTTAATAATGTCCGAGGAGAAGAAGAGCCTCGTAAAGACTTCTAATAAAGCCTCAGAGGGAAGATGGATACGTCTCTTTCATGTTGGCCACTTCCTGTCAGAGCAGCAAACAAACCCTCTCTGACCTGAAGGGCTAATTATTATTATTCACTTCATTGATTGGACTGAAGTGATTTCATCATCATCATCATCATGTTTGTTTAGAACGATTCAGAACTGATGAGTTTCTGGGTTTTATTTGTAGAAAGTGACACGACAGGCTTTTATTTTGAAGAGGGTTGGGACTTTATCATGTTAATTGTGATTAATTAATTACAGAAAAATAACGCACTCCAAACAGCATGGAACCTTTCTCATTTCTTTAGTTCCCGGTATACCCATAAAACTGATGCACAGAGCACAACACAAGAAACAGGAGAACCAGAGGAGAAGTTGTTGCTGTGCTTCATGGGCGTTAATTTTAGTTTAAATAAAAACACTGGATGGGAAACTAAAGCCCAGTTGTGTGAAAATTGTAAGAGAAAGAGTTTGTGGATCATTGCTTAACATGTAGCAGCTAACGCCTCAATGCTAAACATGTAGCTGCTATCACCTCCTTGTTAAACATGTAGCTGCTATCACCTCAATGCTAAACATGTAGCAGCTAACGCCTCAATGCTAAACATGTAGCTGCTATCACCTCCTTGTTAAACATGTAGCTGCTATCACCTCCATGCTAAACATGTAGCTGCTATCACCTCAATGCTAAACATGTAGCAGCTATCACCTCAATGCTAAACATGTAACAGCTAGCTCCTTAATGCTAATCATGTAGCAGCTTGAGCGTCAATGCTAACATGTAGCAGCTAACACATCAATGCTAGCATATAGCAACTAGCACCTCAATGCTAACATGTAGCAGCTAGCACCTTAATGCTCAGCATGTAGCAGCTAACACCTCAATGCTAAACATGTAGCAGCTAGCACCTCAACGTTAACATATAGCAACTAGCACCTCAATTCTAACATGTAGCAGCTAGCACCTTTATGCTAAACATGTAGCAGTTAGCACCTCTATGCTAAACATGTAGAAGCTAGCAGGGACTACGGTCGTAGTGCAGACAGTTGCCACATTTACATGGGAGCTTTATAAAGCAGAATAAAACTTAATTCCTCCTGAAACTGACCATGTAAACACTTAATTCCTAATGCTAATTTAATTCCGAATTAAACTTATATCTGAATTAGGTGGCAGGTTTATTCCGAATTTAATTCCGAATTAGATAATTCCTCTTTCTTGTAAAACCTTAACTTACATAATTCCGCTTTAATGTAATTCGGGACGTTCTGCGCATGCGCGATTTACCTCGATGACGACATAATCCAAGATGGCCGTCCGGACTAGAGCCGAGACTATTTATTTTTAAGAGCATAAGAATACATGGATATAATGAAAAGAGTGGATGGACAGAAGCATAATCATGCAGATTTTCACACGGACACTCACAGACTTAATAAACACACACAGACCTCGGTAAACGCGGTAAACAGAACAGGCTTCACCGGACGGCTGGCACTAGGACCCGGAGGTGGAGTAAATTCGTCCCCGTACTGCATGTACACACTGTAATAACACCAAGTTTATCAATGTTCCAGTTGTTAGAGCTACTGTCTTTACCAGGGAGCAACTATTTATTCCTGGTGATTGTTTTACTGGCTTTTTACTGATTATTATTATTATTTAGTGATTATTTCCTATCTCCTTTTGCTCCGCGGTACAAACTGAACCATGTTATTGTCGAGCTGCTGCTTCAAAACTACAATCTAAACAAGTTCTGATGAACCAAGGCCGGGCCCACCAAATGTTTCTGCGCCAAATAACACTTACCACCTTCCCAAGAATTCAGTGAAATGACTCGGATCCACCGAGTAAAACAAGTGAAAATGTGCAACGTAAAATCGTAATCTACGGTGAATTGCCTTTGAAAATATATTACACGATTATGTTTCGATACATTTAGAAATTACTGGAAAAGGTCTCCGACAGGCTCTTGACATCCGCTCATAGAAAATCCATGTCAAATTACAGCCGATTCAACGAGCATTAATGGAGGAGTAGTCATTTGATATTGGTATGTGTCGGTACCACCAACCATCGTAATATTTAACTGGCAAAATAAATGAGAAATCGACTTTCGTTTTTTTTCTCTATTGTTACCCCCTAAAATCAGGCTCCGAACGTCGATGCGTACACATCCATAGATTATACCTACCAAAATTCAGCCTGATCCGTTCACGAATAACAGAGTAGTAGTGATTTTAACTAGTGTACACAACAAGAAGAACAAGAACAAAGTGAGTGGCGTTTTGAGTCTGGTAGCCCGGCCTATTAAAAGTGAAAACAGTTCTCATGTGTGGTGTTCTGTGTTACAGCCGAGAATAAAAGGTTTGTTGTGTATTTTCCCTGATAGACGTAATACATCACGTTCTCCCCCTGTCCAGTCAGAGCCCTCCCAACCCCCAGACCTAAAGCAGAATTAAATAAAGCCGAATAAACCGGTTTTCCATGTAAACCTCAGTTCAGAAATTACTATTTCCCTGTAAACACGACGCAGAACACTCCGAATAACTAATTCCGAGTTAAAAAAAAAACATGATGTAATAAAAAATCGATTTAAAATCTGCACCCAAAAAATTGCTATAAGTTGTGAAATGGATTTTTTTGTTCACACCTCTAGCACTCATTGATGGAAATAATAAACACTATTTAGTTGTTAAAGCTCATTTATTGTTTTCAGTGATTCAGTCATATACCAACATACATTTAAACTGGAAAACGTTGCTTCTCATTTCAATTATTATTAGGACATTAATTTAGATTAATTAATTACAAAGTCTGTTGAGTAATTAGATTACCAGTAATTATTTTAATTGAGTCCCACCACTCATTTTGGTGTGTGTGTTGGTGGTTTTAGATTAATGTCTATGTGTAAATTAGAACCAACAGTTTTTCAGTGGATGTTGTTTTATTCTCACAGATCAGATGATTTTATTCTAAGGATGATGTTTTTCTCTATGTTTCCTCTCAGACTTTGAGGATCTGTTTGACGACGATGACCTTCAGTGACGATGACGATGTTCTCTCTTCATCATTGAAGTGGGAAAAAAATGGACTTTGTTCTGACTTTTTGCTTTAATTCTCCTCTTTTCTCCTTGTAAAGTGTCTCATCTCCAAAGAGAAATAAAGCCTCTTTGTTGGGACTAAAACCATGAGTGAAAACCAGGTGTGAATGAATTCTGAGGATCCCTCACATTCCAGCTTTGGAGAAAATTATGAGTATGTTTGTGCGACGTCGTGTTCCGATCTGCTCGCAGCTGGATTGCAGGTTTGCGAGCGTCGAGGAACACCTGTTAGCAAATGTAATTACACACGAGTTACAGTTTTAAACATGAACACCGAGCGTTGGGCCGGGACAGGACGGGGGCGGGGTTTAGAGGAGCAGAGGAGGACTAATGTGAAGTGTAAAGTATCATCAACAGCTACATTCAGAGAGAAACCATACGTTTGTTCCTCCTTGTGCACATCCAGCTTTGCTTTAATACACTGGTTCTCATACTGTGGAATCCTAGTCCCCCCTTATGTCCGACTACCACATTTAGCTCAGAATTCTGTGAAAAAACAACCATAGATCATAATGATGGAATGATTGATGATAACACACAATTTAAAGAATCAAACTTTGTAAAGAAGTGAATGAAACAGTATTTAGTGCCTAATGAATAGATTTATTTATACAGTTTTTATCATTTCCTGTCACTCACTCCTGGTGTGTAACCAACACTGATTTTTGTATTTTCAATTCATGTTCTAATCAAGATTATTTTGTTGTTGTTAGTCCGTTATTTTTATTCAATATATTTTTTTCTTAATTTGTGTGTTTTTGTTGTTGTTTTATGAGTTGCTGGTAATATTTAGTATTATTATCATTTTAAACAAAAATGCATAATGCTATTCGTAGTTTTTAAATACCCCCTGTAGTGCCACCGCGTACCCCCATTTGAGAAGCACTGCTTTAATCCACCTCTGTATTCTCTGCAGACACTCAGAAAGCTTCAGTTTTCATTCTTTCTTTCATCCATCCATACCTCACATTTACATTCAGACTGGATGCATGGAGAGCCAAACACACAAAGGTGTTTGAAAAAAAGAAATTGCATCCACATGTGGTTGTTTACCGTGACCGCGGACGCTAATCTGCTGCTTTTATAGCTCGCCCTGGTTCTGGGAAGCTTTCTCATTGGATTTACAGGTTTAGCTGCTGGATCAGCGCGCACACACAAAGGGCCCCCACACTAACACTGCCTCATACGTCTGGATCTACTGAGGTTCAAAGGCTCTGCACCCGAGGACCAGGAGTCAAACACAAACTACACATTATACAGGTTTATGTTTTAGTCCTTTTAAAACTTAAAAAACAACTGTTAAATCAACAATTTCGTCTCCATTAGCGATGTATGATATGCTGAGATTTACCAACTTATTTGGCTAATAATTAGCTGTGTTTTCGTTACAGTTTTTCTCAAAATCAAAGTGATATTCCTGAAGGTGTTTCCATTGAAGGTTCTCAGATCTCATCCCGTGAGACTTCTCTGCAGGAAGATGCATGCTTCAAACCTCCTTAGAAACTCTGCATTCCTTTGTTGTTTCACGTCTAATGTGCCATGAACATTGAAGAACAGGTGGAGACAGGGTCATCTATAAGGGAGAATAAAGGGGAGAGATTTTTGGGGTTCATCCATAAAGTCAGCAAAATGATGGTCCATTGTTCTATGAATCTGTGATAACCACATTTATTTATTCATCTGTATAATATCCACTAAACCACAGAAATTGGTTAAAACAGTGGACAAAAACAGAGAGAAAAAGTGGTAAAAAGGGTTCAAAGTGTCAATATTGGAACAATTAGTTTAAACTGGCAAATAATGAACATGACAAATAGTGAATCTGGATAAATTGTACAAATTATGCATGAAATATGGTGAAAAGAAGTTAAAAGTGACAATAATGAGGTGGAAAAGTGGTGGAAAGGGTTTATAAGTGCTGTAAATGTCTTGAAGGTGAAAAGAATGTGCAGAAAAGGTATTGAAATGTGATGTAGAAGTGTCAGAAATGGGAGTAATGTAGCAAAATTACATTAAAAGGAGCAAAAATATGGGAAGAAAAAGTGATGAGAATAGTTTAAAATATGGCGAGTTTGGTGTTGTCGCAGAAAATATTCTTAGTTTCTTGAAGGCATCTGGCGACCCCCTCCCAGCGTCTCGCGACGCAAAATGGGGTCCTAACCCTAACCCCAAGGTTGAGAACCCCTGCTCTAAAGGACTGGATTTGGCCCCCGGACCTTGAGTTTGACACACTTGCTTTGGGGAAATAATTTGAAATTTGAAATGCTATCAGCGATGAACAATCCTGAGATAAAGAAGTCACTGCACTCAGTAAATCATTGTATTTACTGTAAATGTTTAATTCTTTTTAGCTCACAATGATCCTCCAACATTTAACGACTTCTTTAATCTCCTTGGATTTGTAGAATGTTAACAAAATTTATCCAAAATAAACAATAATGTGATTTAAATTATATTGAATGTGGCAACTGTGCACAGTAGTAAAGTCTATTAACGGTAAGATGTGGAGATAAGTTTTAAACGTGAAGCTTTCTAGTGTGTGTGTGTGTGTGGGTGTGGGGAGGCTGGCATGTTTGAACACAGTCAACCTGAGGGGGAAACTGTAGATTATCAAATTCCTCATGTGAAAAGCAGCTGGTTTTGCATTGTGTGTCTGTGGCCCTCACATGTGTCTGTGGCCCTCACTGTGTCTGTGGCCCTCACGGTGTCTGTGGCCCTCACATGTGTCTGTGGCCCTCACATGTGTCTGTGGCCCTCACTCAGGTTAAAGAACTGCTTATGTGGCACCTCACTGGCCTTCCTTACGTCGTCCTCCTGTCTTCACTCTGTTTGTTTCCTGTAGTCACACCATCACCACCCATTAAACATTCGTTATAAGGTTAATTTTGTCCCATAAGAATCTTTACATTTAAAACCAAATCAACTTTCTAAAGTGTTGTTTTCCACATCTCCATCATCACCTCCTCTGCTGTCTTTAATTACGGGGCCTCTGATTGGCTGAGGCCTTCAGCCAATGGAGCCTCTGGCTGGTCTGGCCCTGGATCCCCCGGTGGTTCCTCTGATGCATGTGTGTGAGATGTGGCCCCCGTTTAAAAACCTGGTGAGATCCCAGAGTCAGGGCAGTTCCAAACACACACAGACACACACCGGCTGGAGTCATCACAGCGTTGAGGAGTCCTCTTCTTCAGAGACTTGGCGACTTTTAAACCAAGCACAGGTGAGATCAATATTAGATGGTCAATTTCAAACTGTTTTACATTAAAATTAGCAACTTATTAAATAGAATGTTTTATTAAAGATGTTTCTGAGTGTGGTTTCTAGTTAATTCTGCATTTTTTAATCCACAGGACACAAAGTCCAGCCATGGCTGAACGTAGGAGCTTCTTAGGTGTGATGATGGCCGTCCTGCTGGCTGTGATGCTGCTGCTGCCTGGTGAGTCCACACAGGCTGAAATAACCCTCCTGTTATCCTTGGGGTCAATTTGACCCCATTCAATGTTTATCACTCAAAAAATTAAAGCTGATTTTATGTTTTTTTGCTTCATACTTCATGACTTTTCCATGAAATGTCCATGTTATTTTTTGCAACGTGCTGAAAACACGTTGCACGCATTTGTGTTCCTCAGGGGTCAGTTTGACCCCAAGCAGTTTTAGCTGTGGAAAACTAGTCTGTCTGTGTGTGACCCATCAGTAAATATGAGACGATTTGGATGAAAACTATTCAAGATAAATTCATTCTATTTGAAAACTGTGTCCTGATGGTGGCGCTAGAGAACAGGTCAAGGTTTTGTTATCAAGGGCTTATTTATGGATTCAACAAATAAACAAAGTGTCTGACACACAAAAAATCAGTCAACAAATTTCTGAAAATAATTTTCCTGGAGGCAAATATCTCATGGGGTCAGAATGACCCCATGGGTAAAATGTGTTTATAATAGGAGAGTTAATATCAGCATCTATATAAGATGTAACTGTGTAGATTCTCTTTCTTCGTCTTTTTCATTATTGAGGTAAAATAAAAGTCTTTGATTATATTTTTGAGAATAAACTCCATAAACTGCAGCGGTTTAAAACTACCAGAGGTGTAAAGAACACTGATATATTCTACTCATGTATAAGTACTGCTACTTGATTGAAATTGTACACAAGTACAAGTAAGTCATGCTGTACATGAAATACTTAATTCCAAGTAAAAAGTAGCTCAATCAAATAGTGCTCATAGTAAACGTTACTATAGTAGTTACGTTCACACCCACATTTATTGTTGGTCATAAATCTTGGTACGTTCCCTTGCATACAGTAAACATCTCATGTAGAAACTTAAAAAGGATGAAACGCAATCTACCACAATTGGAACTTAATTTGTTATATTAATATGTAAACATTATATAAACTGTATAATTTAATTCATTGTTTTCCTTCGTTTAAATGCACATATGTCAGAAACATGAGGCTATTTGTTGATCATTTTAAAACAAAAAAATAATAATTCACTCCGTAATGGTTGGGTGTATGAATGTAATGAATTACTTTACTTCTTTGAAAATGTGCTTAAGTACAAGTATAAAATGACTGAAATATACTCAAAAAAGAACCCAAGTACCCAATAAAAGCAACTCAATTACAGAAATTGAGTATTTGTAATCCATTACTTTCACCTCTGAAAACTACAGATATAAGAAGACAGAGTTTGTAAAGTCTGGTTCGTGACCTCAAAAAAAAAGTCAGATTTTAGTTCATTTCACAAAGCTGTAATCAGAAAGTGTTTCTATTGGTCGACACATTCGACCACCCACAAGATCTTTATTTGAGTTTAATTCATCCGGCTACTGCAACTAATAACGTCATAAAGGAAATGACTTAACCACACTGATGCCCTGCAGTAAATATAAACTGTAAAAAGATGCTGACTTCTGTTAAAGAGCAGAACTTCTTATTAAAAGCAACACGTCAGTAATGCTTGTGTTTTGCTGTCATTAGGAGAATTAAAAACCTCACGGTTCTTAATAGTGTGAGGTTGGAGAGTTACTGCAGTCATATGGTTCAGTTTGAGATGAGATAAAATAAGATGGACTTTTATTGGTTTCTGCAGCAGCAGAAGAATAAAGAGTAGCACTTTGCACCTTTAAAATAAATCAATTAAACATGAAAAACAATGTTAAATATCTCTCCTTATGTAATGATATTATTTTCACTTTCTTTGTAACTCTAGGAGAATTGCAAAATAACTGTTATAATGTGATAAGAAAATGATAAACACTCAAACGTGAATTGACGACGACGGCTCTTCTTCTGTGGTGTAAATCCTAACCCTGATTTTACTTATTTAAAACAATAAACTGCTAAAATCTCCCAACTTTTTGGATTACTTAAGATAAACACTTAATTTTAATGCATCTGACTTGGTTTCTACCAGTCTTCTAAGGTAGATGTGTCAAACTCATGGCCCGGGGGCCAAATCTGGCCCTTTGGTGCATCCAATCCAGCCCTTCGGAGAAAGTCAAAATGACATAGAAAACATGAATTGTTGTGTGAATGAAACTTAGCAATATTTGTAAGTGCTCACTGTTTTCCCGGTGATTGTAGTCATTTTTAAACTGTTGAAAAACTCAAAATTCTCATAAAGTCCTTCAATTTTCCTCAAGTTATTACTTAATATTTCCCTTAATTAAATAGAAATTAGTCACAAAGTTGAGGAAATTTAAAGCAAAGACCCTGTTGTGACTGATATCTGTCTTATTGCTTGGATATTGTTGGTTTTCCTACATATTTAATATTTTATGTATACGTAGAAGTGTAAACTAGGGCACAAAAATGTTGAAATTACTCGTTTTCCTGCATAAAATCTGTGGCCCACTTTAAATGAAACGGCCCCTCAACTAAAATGAGTTTGACACCCCTGGTCTAGGGTTTGGTAGAGGTTGGTTATTTCTGGTTCTGCCTTTAACCAGTTCAGGAACTTCAGTCCACATCGTCAGCAGTTCTTCACGTTAATTATGATCTGGTAAATCATCAGTTTCAACAGCACAGCAGATTAATGCCCCTCCACCTGTTTCTACTTTGACACATTTATGAAGCAGCAAGGCCCCGCCCCTCGCAGGAAAACAGTTTGACAGCAGGAGGAGGGTTTCCTTTCATCGGTTCAAGTCCAGTAAAAAAAATTAGTAGCTGTCAGCATCACCTCCTCCTGAAGCTCAGCTACTTCCAGATGTGCTTCCAGTTGTTTTTTTACAGGCTCGTAAAACAGTGGAAAAACGTCCAGCGGCAACACCAGGTCTCGGCATTTAGCACACATCTTAGTTCAAGGGCCACATTTGAACCAGGTCCATCTCAAGTGGGCCGAACCAGAGGAATCCAAGCATTTGTTAAGAAAAAATGAGGAATTATTAACAATTTTGTGCCATAATTTGAACACTTTGATGTATAAATGATTATAAGTAACGACTAGTTATAGTCCCTATTTTCAGTTCAAGCTAAATCTTCCTTAGAATTTTTTTGGTGGGCTGGATTGGGGACACAGGCCTCAGGTTTGACACAAAATATTTAATGTCAGTGGGTTGGTTTCAGATCTTTAGTTAGTTTACTTTCCTGAATGTTTGATTTCAGGGCTGTCAAAACAGTGTTTTGTTCATTGTTTTGTTCATTTCCAAATAGGCTGGATTGGAAAAACACTTTAGTTTAGGAAACTTGTATGAACCATTAATTAGTTGTTTATTAACATATTGGCTCTTAATTTGTAATTATTAAGTACTTATTAATGCCTTATTATACACTTAATGGCTATCTCACAGTCCAAAGAGGGTTAGGATTAGGATTAGGATTAGGGTTTGGGTTAACCTTAAACCTAACCCTAATCCTAACCATAGCATGTTAAGATTGTAATTCATATACAACAACTTCCTTACTTAATACCAATAAGTAATAATTCTGAGGTTATTGAGGGAAAACTCTTAGTTAATGGTTTACTGGTTGTATATTAAGGCCATGCAGAATAAGGCATTAATAAGTACTTAATAATGACTATGATATGTTACAAATATGCATGCTAATAAGCAGCTCATTAATGGTTAATAGGTGTTCCCTAAACTAAAGTGTTACCGAAAAGTGAATAAACTTTTAGTTTATTTTATTTTTATTTATTAAAGAAGATACAGAATGAAAAACTAAAACATTTTACTGATTTTTAAATGCTTTCCTTTTAATATTTACTAATAAAAGTCTGTGCAGAAATAATTCTGAGGGCCGGGTTGAAAACTCTGAAGGGTCGAATTTGGCCCCTGGGCCTTGAGTTTGACACATGATTTAGCACAACCTCCAACCATAAGCAGAGTTTCAGATTTTTGTCAATTAGACCATCTTGAGATTCGCACCAACCACAATATGTAAATAATAATACAATACAATAATGCAAAAATAATTAGTAACATAATTGATAATGGTGACTACAAAAATTTGCGTTGGGATGTGCACCGTCCTGAATACGGGTCAACATGCATGTTCTCATTCATTCACGCTCTTAAGAGATGAAATGCTTCTCAAATACAGCAGCATATCACAAGTATCATCTAGCTTTTGGAAGCTTACAATCTTCTGTTTTTAACCATATAAACCATTCTGGGACATGACCATCACAACAAATACGCTCAAATATTTTGTCAAACTTGGAGAGAAACAAAATGGCGGTATAAACAAGCCAGCACTACTCACCTTTAAAGGTATGCCATGTCTGACTGAATCCATATATTTCATCAAAAGTGGTCTCAAAATCCAATTAATCCCAGCATTTAGTCCAAAATGCAGTAAAACTGTTGTTAAAAAAATAAAATGTAACCTTCCTATTTACAAGAAGAAAGCAGCTCCGCCCTTAGATTAATGTTGAAAATTCATGATACATTTTTTTTGCTTAATTTTTGCTGCAGTACCATACATGACCTGCTGGGTGCAGTGTCGCTTCACCATTTACATTGTGAAGAAGAATTGCTCAACAGAAAAAGAACCAAGTCACATGACTTGAGTGCCAAAAAAAATTTGTATTTTTAAAAGACCAACAAATTGACCAAAATATATTTTGTAGTTACTGTGTTTTATGGCACTTAAAGTATTTATATATTATGTGGTGGCCTAGTGGTTAAGAGGGTCACCAGTTTGAATGTCACCCTGGCCATCACGGTGGGATGCTAAGCAAGTCCTCTAACCCCCAACTCCAGGCAACACACCATGGCTGCCCACCCAAGGGATGGGTCAAATGCAGAGAACAACTTTTGTGTATGTATAGACATATGACGATAAATAAAGCCCCAATTCTTCTAATATTGAACACTCCGTGTATGATTCCAACATCTTCATCCTCCTCGTCACCTCGAGTCACCTTCACAACTCTTTACTTTTGCAGATTGAAACATCTACCGTCCCTTCCATCCTTCATCAAACCGTCGTCCAATCAAAAGCTTTCATTAATGATATTTGCACCACGTAGCAGCCAATTATTACCCTTGGATCTGTTTGAAGCTGTCATTGTCTCCTTTCCGTCTCTCTTCCTCTCTTCCTGTAAGGGATTAACACTTTTTCCCTGTGGAGATGAAAGAGAGGCAGTTTAAGCTGAATCTGCTGTTTCCTTTGCTGAGTAGGGGTCAAACAGTCCATGTGTGTGTGTGCATGCGTGTGTTTGTGTGTGTGTGTACATGCAAAGGCTCTTTGTAGATTTTATAGGTGAGCCTGTAACTTCAAACCTCCTGCTGCATTTCCCAAAGGCCTGCAGTGGCTGCACTGCAGTTGGAGCCAATTACCTCCACCTGCTTTCCATGAGTGATACGGGCCTGTTAGCGTTTGATGCTAAATGTCACGTTATCACTTATGGATCATATCATTGTCAAGCTCAGACGCTGTAAAGCAAATCAGCAAGTTTTGACTGGCATTTTGGTCTTGTGTTTGTTTATTACAGAGTTGTTGTCGGCGGGACCAGTGATGCAGGAGAGCAAAGGAGACGGTAAACACACAACCTTAACCTTCACACATCAAAGCTAAAGAAAAAAATCATCAAAGTGTTTATAAAGTTTGATCTACCGAAGTAGATTTAGCATTAATACCCAAATGAAATATCATCAACATTGGCTTGTGACTAATGTCTGAAATGATGTGGAAGTAATGTGTGGAGAATATGAGGCTTTAATCAGATTCCACTCCTTGGATGAATAACTTTTAAAAAGTCACTGAAAGTACAAGTGAGTTTGAAATCCCTTGGAGATCATCTGAGGTTTTTTCCTCTGGTCCTGCGTTCAGCAGGGGAGGGCATTCAGCAGAGAGTGACGGCTGCAGCCGAGCACAGGAGGCTGATCCGGAACCGCAGGAACATCAGCTGGTACAAGCAACACGCCGACTTCTGGGGCTGGTACAAGTACTTCACTGACAACGGCAACCAGGAAGCAGTGAGTGGCACACAACAAGCAACACAAAGAACACACAACCTGCTCTTCACAGTCACCTTAAACTAAAGTAGACAATTTTTTTAATGGTTTATTTTAATATGTCCATCATGTTCAGATGACTATATTTAGATTTCCAAAACAGACCTCAGATTACTATAAAAGTAATCCACATGCCCTTCTTGTAATCCAGTGATTCTCTACCAAAGACATGAAATATGGAGCAGTTTGTAGCTGAGATAATAGTATCACACCAGAACAGCAGAGAAGATACATAATTTACATAAGCACAAGATCTAGAATAGAAATTGTATGTTAGACTAAGCTAAACAAAAGTTTGATGAAAAATGATTATGTATTATAATTTATGTAATTATTACCCTCAAGTGTGTTTGTCTGCATGACTTTATACATAATTTTGTACACCTCGTAAGTCCACTGTGTTCCTCCAAGTAGAGGCATGTCCTTTCAAGTAAGAGCGTGTCCCTTCAAGTAAGAGCGTGTCCCTTCAAGTGAGAGCGTGTCCCTTCAAGTAAGAGCGTGTCCCTTCAAGTGAGAGCGTGTCCCTTCAAGTAAGAGCGTGTCCCTTCAAGTAAGAGCGTGTCCCTTCAAGTAAGAGCGTGTCCCTTCAAGTGAGAGCGTGTCCCTTCAAGTAGTAGCGTGTCCCTTCAAGTAGTAGCGTGTCCCTTCAAGGAGAAGCGTGTCCCTTCAAGTAGGAGCATGTCCTTTCAAGTAGAGGTGTGTCCCTTTATGTAAGGCCCTGTTTCTCCATGTAGGGGCGGGTCCCTGCAGCATCTCCTTTGGAGCATCTTCTTGATGTCCTCCTGGATCCTGGCTATGATCCTCACTAGTCCTCGTCCTCCTTGTCCTTAGTGTAAAGCCTTAGGTTGCTAGACATGTCCAGGAACCCTCCATGGATGCTGAGGTGTTTCCGACTTTTCATATCTTTAACTTGAGTCTGACGGTCCAGCTGGTATCTGATGACATGTTGACATTTACAACAGGGCCCATGTGTCGCCTGTGAAAATCAACCCTTACATTTTAAATGTTGTCAATGTCTCCGTTTCTCCTCCATCTGTTTGCTGCTGAGGTCTCCGTGCTGTGTCCTGTCCTAACATTTCTCCATTCTACCCCTCCCTCCCCCCCTCAGGTCCAGGAGATGGATCGTATCTACTTGGCTTATCTTCAGAACAAGAACCGTGCCGAGGGGCGTCGCTCCTACAAAGCCTACTTGCGCCACCTGGGGGAGGTCTACCAGTCCTGTGCTGATTCTGACGACCCCAACTGTGTGTCTTCTTCTACCACCCGACCCAAACCTAAGCCTGAGCCCCCAAAACCTGCTCCCATTAAAACCTGTGACCCCACCAAGGACACCTACTGTTTGTACGCCGCCTTAGTTCAGGGGAAAAGCCCCTACCTGCCTCTGGTGCTGCCAGTGGCTGCTGCTCCGCCCCCAGCACCAGCACCAGCCAAGAGCCCAGCTCCTCTGTATGCTCGCGCTGCTGCTCCTGCCAAGGACCCTCAGTCTGGATATTACTACTACGCCCCGTCAACTAAGTCTTTCCTGTCCAAGGTTTGTTTCCTTAGAGTCAAACAGTTCAGCTGGTGAAAGATGTCCATAATTAAATGGTTTCTGTCTTTTTTTGTCTTTCAGGAGCAGAAGGCAGAGCTTCTGCGTATCTGCGCATCTGATGATGTGGAGTGTTTGCAGTACCATGTGAGAGCTGCCTACGGGCACATGCCGTCTGCTGGGTCCCTCCCCGCTTACGCTCACCTGGGCTGTGACCCCAGCAAAGATCCAAGCTGCAAACCCAAACTGGTCCAGAAAGCTCCCTCTGGGCTTTACCTTCAGTACCCCAACTGTGACCCCCTCAGGGACCCGATGTGTGCCTACGCCGCCTCCCTCTCCGTATGAACCTTTCTGAATCGTTACATTTTTACTTTCATGTTTTCATGTGTCACTGATTTTTTCCGCTCTTGTTTTTTGTGTCCAGGCTGCTCGTGCCCCTAACCCCCCCGCCCCCGCTGGTCCAGGATCCTGCAACCCGCTTTTTGAAGATGGCTGTAACCCTCTCACTGCCACGCGATTCGCCACGCCCCCCGACTCCTACGTGAGTGATGAGAAAGAGGAGGCCGCCGCCATCCGAGCCCCCCCTCGTCCTGCGGCTCAACAAAGCTTCGACCCCTATGCCATGTTTAGAGATGCTTACGCTAATGCAAATGCTAACAGAGTTAGCGATCCTTATGCAATGTTCCGTCAGCAGAGCGCTCCAGCTGCTCCTCCAGCTGTGGACCCGTACGCCGTGCTCCGTCAGTACATGGCCCAGGCTCAGGCCGGCGACGCCTACGCCCCACGCATGGAGGCCGCCCCTGACACCAACCCAAATGACCCATTCTCTGCCCTTAGAGAGGTCGCCGCCGCCATGCAGCGTCGCGGGCCCCCCACTCCCAGACACCAGTATCCTTTCTCCAACCCCAGCTACCAGGAGCCGCCCCAGGAGGAGCGCCACCCTCTGGGCCCACCCGGTAAAACCAAGGAGGGCTACGACTGCTTCATTGGCTACGACAGAGAGTGCTTCCCAGTGAAAGCCAGCGAGCCGCGCACTGGACTCCACCGCCGCATCCCGTACCCCGCCGAGGCCTACGAACCGCACCTGAACGCCGACGGCACTCGCAACGGCGTCTTGGAGCCGTCCAACCCACACTGTGACCCAGAGTATGACCGCGACTGCCGCCTGCGCCGCTTCGAGCCCGAGCCCGCCCACCCCGAGCAGAAGCAGCGTGTGGAGGACGGCCACAGTCAGGGGGCAGCAGAGAGCGAGCAGCAGGAGCAGGATCCGTACGATGCTGAGCCGTATCAGAGCGGCCAGGAGGAGCCCCGCATGTCCTACCCGCCGCTGTCCCAGGCTGTACCCAGTCTGCAGGACATCCTCAGACGCTACGGAGACCAGTTCCCCGAGCAGGAGGAGCACAGAGGCTACACAGAAGATTACCGCAAGAAATGAGTTGCGCATACAAACGGACATGAACACACGGGCCGGTACTTTCCTAAGTAGCTCACGCTCAGTGTGAGCTGGACTAGTGTGGGATCCAGGTCCAGTCCATGGACTCTGTGAGAATCCACGTTACAAACAGCGCTGGAATACGACCAGCTTCCTCTATGTTCCCCCTCAGACTCCTCCCTCTTCTTTACCGTGTAGCGCTCGGCTTTGCTTCTTTATCTACGCAACGTGGGCCTTCTTACAGCTAATGTTTGTTGCTTTTTGTCAATAATGGATTCTGTAAAGTGTTTTTTTTTTTCATTTTGAATATTCAAATAAAATCTCCAGAAAAATGTTTCTGTGCTTTATTTTAAACTTGTTACTTTTGCTCACAAACCAACATGTTAATAAAGGATTTACCAAAAAACTTTTTTTAAAGTTTGTTCACATCTTTTGTTTATTTGTAACATATAAAACAGGCCTTGAGTTTGACACATGCTCTAAAACTAAATTACAAATACAGTATCTTGAAACTCACAGGTGAAAATACTTTTCTCCTGTTGGCAGAAAACTTTCAAAGATGAAAAACTGACAATCTCTGCTGTCCTGACCTGAACTCTGGACTTTTCAATTGTCAGCATTTGTAAGTTGGAAATGTTACACATCATTTTCAGGAGGTAAGTTTAGTAGATAGAGACAAATCACACAGGAAGCGACCTTTAAAACCCCAAAGATAAGTTGAGGTGCTTTTTTCATTCAAACTATTATCTATTCTACAGTCAAGGATCAAAGTATTGGCACCTCTGGTATTATTCCAGAAATTACACCATTTCTCCCAGAAATAATTGCAATTAAATGTTTTTTGTATACATGTGTTTATTTCCTTTATGTGCATTGAAAAAACACAAAAATGCAGAAGGAGAAAGCCAAAATGTACATTATTTTGCAAAAAATGTTAAAAAAGGACCGCACAAAATATTCCAGGGGTGCCAATACTTTTGTCCATGACTTTATGACATAAAATCTCTAATCTATTTGCAAAGACTTAAAGAGTTTTGTTCTTATTCTCATTAAAATGGTTCATACGAAGCCACAATGACTCCTCTTAGAAATTTACCGGGTTTGGAAAAGTCTTCAAAGCTTCTCTGACATGTGATAAGATAATAAAACAGGCTATGTTTTACATTATCTCTAACAGTTTGTGTGTTAAAGGACAAATGGAAAGACTATTGCTGGAAACATTTGCAGAACTTTGTATCAAAGCACAGGAAATTGAATTAAATCAAGGAAGAAAAAAAACCCCAGCTTGTTGTGTTATTATCAAGCTTAGCTCCAAGAACTAGCATAGCATGACCAGTTCTACAAAACAATAAACAACAGTCGATAAATACCCAAAGATCTCATCTTTTCTTATTATGTGAGTTCAATTGCATTAAAAGTAAAAGCATTTGACTTTAGAACTGTTTGGGTTTTGTTTTCAAATGTGTCTTTTAATGAAATAAAAAAAGAATCCTGTCTTTGTCTCATCTGCAACAATCTGATAACTCCTTGTCCAAAAATAGATCTGCGTATGTTTCCCTCGAACTACTGCTCATCTCTAACCCCTGCAGTGACACACACACACACACACACACACATGCTTCCAGTGAAGCCGCCAACAAGAATCAAAGCTGATGGATCCCAGTGTGAAACTGACTTCCATGAAGCATCAGTGACTACAGTGAGTTGTGAGTCCACAACACAAGCAAAGCAACATAAACACGACGTTGATACACAGTGACTATGATCTACCTATTCTATGCTTGTCCAGAGGTAGTTAGAGTGCTTTGGTTATAATAATGCTGAGATTACAACAGAATTAATGATATAACCTCTTGGTGAAACAATTACAGTGTCTATATTCTGATAAATGATAAATGATGACCAACTATGAAAAATCTTACCACAGATTTTGGGAGCTTTTTTTTTTTTTTTTTAAATTTTTAACATTTATTTAATTTTTTCAAAACTTACTGCATTTTGACCCCAGTTCAAGTGTGCTCAAAATTTGGATTTTTTTTTAGTTTAGGCTTGAGTAAAGCAAACAAAAAGGGGGAAAATATATTTCAAACGCCCCAAAACAGAGGTAAGGCTATAGTTAAGCATAAAAAAGGGCGAAATTTTTTTCAAATGCCTCCAAACTGATCAAGGTATTCATCCCGTTTTTATACCTTACCTCCGAAGTTTGGTGAATTTTTAGATTTTTGTCATTTTTGGTCTCTTACTGCATTCTTAGCCTGTTTTAAGTATGTGCATTAGATTAACAGTAGTTTTAGGGTCTATTGATGGTCTTAATTCAACTTTTTAATTGCTTTAATTTTTGATTTTGTCTTACTAGCCTTACCTCTGATGTTTGGTGATTTTTGCCATTTTTCGTGCCTTATTGCATTCTTAGCTCATTTTATGTTCTTTATATTTACAGAAGTTTTTAGGGTCTGATGATGGTCTTATCTCAATTTTTAAAATGTTTTTTGGATTTTTTGCCTTACTAAAGCCTTACCTCTGATGTTGGGTGATTTTACGATTTTTGCCATTTTTTGTCTCTTACTGCATTCTTAGCCTGTTTTAAGTATGTACATTATATATACAGTAGTTTCTAGGGTCTAAATGGTGGTCTTAACTAAATTCTTTATTTTTTGAAATTTTTTGATTTCTCCAAAGTTGGGTGAATTTTTGCCATTTTTTCTCTCTCTGCATTCTTTGCCCATTTTAAGTATGTACATTATATTTACAGTAGTTTTTAGGGTCTAATGATGGTCTTGACTACATTTTTTTAATTATTTAATTTTTGATTATTGCCATTCTATGTGTCTTACTGAATTCTTAGCCCTTTTTTTGTATTTTCATTATATTTACAGTTTGTTAGGGTCTATTAATGGTCTCAATTATTATTATTATTTTTTATGTTTTTAATTTTATGCCTTACCTCTGAAGTTGGGTGATTTTTTTTTTTTTTTTTTCAATATATTTATTTTTATTTTTTAGAAATATTTAAAATTTCTTACCTCCGAATTTGAATTTTTGCCATTTTTGGTCTCTTTCTGCATTCCTAGCCTGTTTTAAGTTTGTGCATTATATTTACAGTAGCTTCTAGGGTCTAATGGCGGTCTTAACTCATTTTATTTTATGCCTTACTATAGCCTTACTTCTGAAATTTTTTTGTCTCTTACTGCATACTTAGCCTGTTTTAAGTATGTGCATTAATTTTAATTTTTTAGGGTCTATTGATGGTCTAATCTCGATTTTTTTGATTTTTTGATTTTATGCCTTTCCTCTAAAGTTAACTACATTTTTCATTTTTTTAAAACATTTAAATTTTATGCCTTACTATAGTCTTATCTCCGAAGTTGGAGGATTTTTTTTTTTAATTTTTGCCATTTTTTGTCTCTTACAGCATTCTTAGCCTGTTTTTAGTATGTACATTATATTTAGAGTAGTTTTTAGGGTCTAAATGATGGTCTTAACTAAAATTTTTTAATTATTTAATTTTTGATTTATGCCATTCTTTGTCCCTTACTGCATTCTTAGCCCTTTTTAGGCATGTGCATTATATACAGTAGTTTTTAGGGTCTAAATGATGGTCTTATCTCAATTTTACATTTTTTGAATATTTTTTATTTTATGCCTTACTATATATAGCCTTACCTCTGAGGTTGGGTGATTTTTTGATATTGCCTTACTGCATTCTTAGCCCCCTTTTTTTTCTCGTATGTTCATTATATTTACAGTTTTTTAGGGTCTATTAATGGTCTTATCTCAATTTATTTATTTATTTATTCATTTTTAGATTTCTTACCTCCGAATTTGAATTTTTGTCATTTTTGGTCTCTTTCTGCATTCCCAGCCTGTTTTAAGTATGTGCATTATATTTACAGTAGTTTTTAGGGTCTAATGACGGTCTTAACTCATTTTTTAATTTTTTTTTTATTTTATGCCTTACTATATATAACCTTACTTCTGAAATTGAGTGATTTTTTGATTTTTGCCTTTTTTGTCTCTTACTGCATGCTTAGCCTGTTTTAAGTATGTGCATTAATTTTACAGTAGTTTTTAGGGTCTATTGATGGTCTTATCTTGATTTTTTTGATTTTACACATTACCTCTAAAGTTGAGTAATTTTTAGTTTTTTGTCATTACTGTATTCTAGCCCTTTTTAGGTATGTACATTATATTCACAGTAGTTTTTATGGTTTAATGATGGTCTTAACAAATTTTTTAATTTTTTTGAATATTTTGATTTTATGCCTTACTATAGTCTTATTTCCGAAGTTGGATGATTTTTTTTTTTTTTTTGCCATTTTTTGTCTCTTACTGCATTCTTAGCCTGTTTTAAGTATGTGCACTATAATTACAGTAGTTTTTAGGGTCTAATGATGGTCTGATCTCAATTTTTTTATTTTTTTTATTTTATGCCTATCCTTCCCTCCAAAGTTGTGTGATTTTTTTTATTTTTGACATTTTCCATGCCTTATTGCATTCTTAGCTCATTTTAAGTATGTGCATTATATTTACAGTAGTTTTTAGGGTCTATTGATGGTCTTAAATATTTTATTTTATTTTATTTTATTTTAAGCCCTAAACCCAAAAAATATTTTCTGGATTTTTTTTTTCTTATGAAAATTACAGGCCTCTCAACTTTTTAAGTGGGAGAACTTGCACAATTGGTGGCTGACTAAATACTATTTTTGCCACAATGTATGACAATAAATAAAGGCGAAAGCCCTGATTTAATTAATTAACTTTAATTACAGTTTTTCTGATTTTGAGTGTTTTTCCTCATTCTTTTATGCCTTGCTGTGTTTTTCCCAGTTTAAATATGCTCATCATATTTGCACTAGTTTTAAGGGTATTATGATAGTTTTATTTTATCTATCTATAATAGAGCTTTTACACTGACAACCTCCAAATAACATATTGGAATTGAAGAGTCCATAAATGGTGGTGTAAACCTAAGACCACATGTACGATCCATGGATGCTCTATTATGAGTCATTGTGAGAGACGAGAATAGTCAGTGTGAGGCATGTTTTTAGAGCGACGCTACGTCTCGTCCTGTTCACAGCTGGACTTCCACCGATGCTTTTGTTTCCAAGTAAAAGGATGAAGCAGATAAATATAGACAGATACACAGAGCTCTACAGGTGTTCTGTTAAATGTCTGTGTGGATGCTTTTCTCAAATCATCAACAAAAGGGCCTTTATGCCTATAGCTCATGTATTTTTTATATTATAAAATGTATAGATAAATAAATAAAAATAATAAAATAAACACTGCAATGGACTGGCGCTCTGTCCAAGGTGTACCAACGCCTAGCGGCCTATGACAGGTGGAGAAAAAGGAGCTAGCAGGTTGGAAAATAGATGGATAGAATAAACATTTTTACACAAAAGAATACATAAAAATGAAAGGCATAAAGCAAAAATATCAGGAAGAAAGACTTCATTGATTGAATTTATTTTCGTGTCATGCACACAACGTGCCCAACCCTCATGAGCTTATAAGACACCGGAAAGTTCAGTTGCAGTGGTTAACATTAACATTACATAGCTGCACAGTTCAATCTTCAATAATGTGTTCTTTACCCGGGCTTTTAAAATAAAATCTGAAGTAACAAAGGTTCATTTCTTGAAACACAACTCAAGTTTTTTGTAATCATCTAACCAAAAAAATTTTACATAAATTGAAGACATTTTTTAAAAAAGAACATCCCTTACGTTATCATACAATGGACAGTAAAACAAAAAGTGAATTTTCTATTTAATCTAGATCACAAAGTAAAGAAACTCTGTCTTCCTCCAGAATGACATTGAACTGTCTCTCTAAAGCTAAAGGTTCCTGAACGTAATGTATTACCATAGGTTTCTACCCTGTAGCCATCTTTTATGAGACAATACAATCTTAGTTTTGGTTTACAACATATATCAACAAACCATTTCTCTCTGCACATGAGAAACATGTTGCTCTTAACCTCCTGGATATCACAGGATAACTTATTTAAAAAAATAAAGGGCATACTATTCATATACGAAATAGACATTTTAACACATTTGCTCAAGGGTGACAGTGATAGGTATACCAAATAAAGAGTCTCTGATCAGACATCTTAACAAGTCTGATTCCAAAGCTGAAGCATTTCACATTTATGTCTGATGTTTGGAGGCTCCAATCCCATATCTCCATTCACAGTGAGCGTTAATATATGGACCTCAGAGCTCAGCTTGGTGGTTCCAGGAACCCCCAAACACCAGAAGCATAATCAGACACTGGACACATGAATGATAAAGTTGTGTAAAGTCCCAGATTAACAATGTTTAACTTTATTCAACACAGACCCCAGAGCTCTACGAGCAGACTGAGTTAGAACACCTACAGCTTCTTTTAATGTCTTATGTTCGTCCAATGTCAAGCCAAGATTTTTGTATTAATCAGTTTATAATACCTACATTAAATCTAACTGGACTCCTTACTAATGACAATATTTAGCATAATCTGTAGATCATCTTAATAATCAGCCAGGAAGCTACATCATCCACGTATAATTATATTCCAACAATCTGATCATCCACTTTAACTCCAACATTAGAGGCTTTAATTTGAAGAACTAAATTGTTGATATAAATAGAAAACAATGTTGGAGACTAAACATCTCCTTGTTTCACACCAAATTGTTGGGGAAACCATCCAGTTGTGTTCATTAACCTGAACACAGGCAACAGCTGATTGATAAAGAGACTTAACAGCAGAATAAAACTTCCCACACACACCAGCACTTAAAGGTGCAGTCCGCAACTCTCAGATCCCTCCCTCCCCCTCCCTCCCCGCTGCTGCCCTGCAAGAGAGCAGCTGTCCAAAGCTGTCCAAAGTCCCTCCCTCAGAGGAGCTAACAAGCTAACTTTAGTCCGACAGCAACATCACAGTAATATAACATGCTCTGTTAAAAGCATATTCTCTCTCTCTATGTGCACAAACCTCAGCAGCAGCAACAACTCAATGTCACTTACAGCAGCCCACACAGAGGCTGCTGCACGCACATAAACTACACATGCACTACAGAGTTCTAGTGTAACAATTACAAATCAAACATAATGTAAATCAAGCAGCAGTAATTACCTTTCAAGCAGAAAAGTCACTAATTCCATCTTCTACTCCTCCACACACAGAAATATTAGTTGAGAAGTGTAAGTTTGGTGGTAGAGAATAAACATTATTGAATTACAAGAGAAAGTCCATCCTGTAGGCCAGTGGTTCTAAACCTCTTCATCCCCCCACCCCCAAAATAAAGGTTCCAGAGAGCAGGGACCCCCACAGTACCTGAAGGTGGTTGAACACAGACATGAACATTGAAGAACAGTCATGTGGAGACAGGACCATCTATAAGGGGGATAAAGGGGAGAGATTTTAGGGGTTCATCCATAAAGTCAGCAAAATGATGGTCCATTGTTCTATGAATCTGTGATAACCACATTTATTTATTCATCGGAATAATATCCACTGTTATCCAGGAACGTTTATTATTATTATTATAGTCATCTTAAAGATGGAAATCCTTGTTTTAATCACAAATAAAATGGGTTCAAAGTGACAAAAAATGGTGGAAAAGGTGGCGAAATGGGATTTTAAAAACCACAGAAATTGGTTCAAAGTGGTAAAAAGAGTTCAAAGTAACAATATTGGAACAATTAGTTTAAACTGGTAAAGAATTGCCTCAACAAATCGTGAATGTGGTTAAATGGGCAAAAATAAGCATGAAATGAGGTTAAAAGTGACAATACTGGGTCAACACGTGTGACATTAGGTGGAAAAGTGGTGGAAAGTGTTGAAAATGTCTTGAAAGTAGAAAAATGTGCAGAAAAGACAATATAATTTCACGAAGTGTCAGAAATGGGAGTGATTAAGCAAAAATGCATTACAAAAAGCCAAAATGTGATGAAAATAGGTTAAAATATGGAGAGTTTGGTGTCGTTGCAGAACAAAGGGTAAAAATAAGCAAAAATGGGCTCAAATTGTTCAGAATCTGGTGTCCCCCTCCCAGTGTCTCGTGACCCCAAATGAGGTCCTGAACCCAAGGTTGAGAGCTACTGCTGTGGGGAAAACAAGAAGAACAGCAGAAAGGTCAAGAAAAGATGAATGATAGAAGAAGAAGAAGAAGAAGAAGAAGAAGAAGAAGAAGAAGAAGAAGAAGAAGAAGAAGAAGAAGAAGAAGAAGAAGAAGAAGAAGAAGAAGAAGAAGAATCAATAGTCGTCTCCTTTAATGTAAAGACGTTTCTTCTCTGTCAAAAGTCGTGATGAATCCAACAATAAATGCTTCTTATTTTCATGAATAAATGATGAATAAATGCAGCAGTTGCAGATTTGAGCTGCTCAGCTTAATGTTTGCAGCCAATGGTTTGATTGGTTTGTTCCCAGTTCAGTCGTTGGGGGGCATTTGTGATGAGGAAGGACAGATAGTGATGATGATGATGATGGAGGGGGTGGTTATGGGCTTATCACTGTGTAGCAGCGTCGCTCAGAGACCAAGAACTGGGAACTCATTTCATACCAAATTTACATGAAAATTGCTATTAATTAAGCAGCGATATTAGTTATATTGGAAATAATTATAGAGTCCACTTACAGACACAATTATGGAAATGTCATTTCTTTATCTGGAACATGAACCAGAGGCAGCACAGTTCTCCAGGCCCAGATGTGTGCAGTAGTGTTGTTAGCTTCCTCTGCTCAGTTAGTGCGATTAATGCGATTAATGCAATCTCTGATGCTCTGCTGCCACTAAACGGCCTAGTGGTTGTCATGGCGACCTTGGTGTGATGGATGCTCTCTCGTCCCGCTGTGCTCAGAGCTCTGTGTGATGCTCTGGTGTTTATCTTTCCATCCTTGGCTGTTAGCACTCATTCATCAAACCAACGCTGTATGTTCCAAGCTAACTTCTATCTGATGAAATATTAATCACTATTTAAAACAACGCCAGGCCTGTTGATTTCACTGTTTAACGTCACACACTGAAAGAAAACTTCTATCACAGCACCGACACACAAACGGATGTTCTAAGTTTGGTTTTTTTCTTGCTTTTTGGTTTATATTTTTGTATTTTTGTTGTTTTACATATTTTTTTCATTTTCTGATTTTTTTTTTTGTTTTGTAATTTTTTCTGTCATTTTGTGTATTTTTGTAGTCAGCCTGTGCATTTTGAGTCATTTTGAGCATTTTTGTTGTTGTTTTGCATTTTTGTATATTTTTTTCATCATTTTGTATGTTTTTCTGTCATTTTGTTGTTAAATTGCATATTTTTCTGTATTTCTGCTGTCAATTTGAATATTTATCTGTAATTTTTTGTCAATTTGTGTATTTTTTTCTGTAATTTTTTGTATGTGTTTTGTATGTCATGTTTTTGTGCATTTTGTGAGTAATTTTGTGCATATTTGTTGACATATTGTGCTTTTGAGTCATTGTGGTGTATTTTAGTTGTCGTTTTGCATATCTTTCTGTCATTTTTTGTAAATTTTTCTTTCATTTTGTGTATTTCTGTTGTAAATTTGTATATTTTTCTGTCCTTTTGTGTATTTTTGTTGTCGCAAAGTGTGTTTTCGCTGTCATTTTGTGCCTTTACTTAGGGGGCTGCAGCACTAAAAATATTCAACCAACCTGTTTTTTTGCATTACACTCAGGGTTGTGTCAACCTCCATTTTTAATGCGTACGTTCTCTAAACTTTTCACGTTATACACAGAACGTCTCCATCTGGAGCTTCAGTGCCTCGGGTTTGTGTTTGTGTTTGTGTGCACGTATGATATCAGCAGCTGAAGAGCAGCTGTTAAAGCCTCCAACGTGGAGCTCATTTTATGTATTAACCCTCTGACCTTCGTTAATGGCAATGTTTCCCTTTTTTCAAGCACAGTTTTTGCATAAAAGAGGATATTATTGAAAAACCTAACAGACACACTATAGTAAAAAGATTCACATAAAGAACACAGCAGTGTGGTTTGATTAGCAATAATTCTGTCATATTTTGGGAATTAATTTGTAATTATTGAAGTTTTATCATTTTTTTTTTTGCATATTTCTCTTTTATTCTTGTGTATTTTCATAATCATCTTGTGTATTTTTCTGTCTCATTTTGTGTGTTTATTGGTCACATGAATTTACAGCACACATTATAAAACCTGATTATCCATCACATTCATGCATTTAAAGGTGCAGTCTGCAACTCTCAGATCCCTCTCTCCCCCTCCCTCCTCACTGCTCTCTTGCCCTGCCTCCAAACTTTCCAAAGTCTCTCCCTCAGAGGCGCTAACAAGCTAACGTTAGTCCGACAGCAACATCACAATAATATAACATGCTCTGTTAAAAGCATATTACTGCAGCACACACCTCAGCAACAGCAACAACTCAGTGTCACTTACAGCAGCCTACACGGAGGCTGCTGCACACACAAAAAACACATGCACCAGTTCTAGTGTAACAATTACAAATCAAACGTATTGTAAATCAAGCAGCAGTAGTTACCTTTCAAGCAGAAAATTTGCCAATTCCATCTTCTACTCCTCCAGACCATACACTGTAAAAAAGACGGCGCTCAAGCCCTGGAATGGGGCGGGGCCTGTGAGCAACAGCTGTCAGACAGTCCATCAAACACAATCCTGGCTCTGATTGGGTCTTTTTGCTCAGTCGCTGTGCATTCTGGCAATCTGCCAAAGGTTGCAGGAGCAGCAGGGGGCGGGGCTCAATGAGCCTGTTTATTTCACACAAACTACTAGTTTCATGTAAAGCTGTCCTTACATAGTGACAGCTTTAGCAAACATGACAAAAAGTCACTTTTATAAGAGTTGCAGACTGCACCTTTAACAGGAGAAATGCCGTTCTATACTTATTTATGTCCATAATATTTTTAGACTAAAGGGCATTTTTAAGTATTTTTTGCATCAATGATTTCTTACTGTATCTCTCTAAATGTCCTCTTTTCCTTTGTTTTGCATGTTTCACTGAATACATGCATCACTAACAATGACACAATTGGAAATGTAAATGGGAATCCACATATTTCTCTTGCTGTGTTTAATCAGATGAACTCTTTCCTGCTGTCGTGTTGTTTTTCTCTTTCTTCAGCTAAATGTTTAAGAGCTGACGGGAAAAGTTTAGGACTCAGCAGGAAAAGGTGGATCGACCTGTCAGAGCGACGAGGGATGAGTTTATACGAGTGTGTGTGTGTGTGTGTGTGTGTGTGTGTTGTTTGAGACAGTACTCTTACAACGAACATAAAACAGAACTTTTAAAGGCTTGTGGTGAAGTTTAATTAATGAATTAATCCAGCATAATTAATTAAAGTGCCAGGCACGTCAATGTGGATTTAACTCATTAACACATAATGTCCTAAAGATTTCTTCACTGTTGATGCAAAATTTCAAAAACTCATAGATTCTCAGTGAATGTATGAGTAGATCAGTGGTTTTCAACTTTGAGGTTGGCACCCCACTTGGGGTCGTGAGACACTGGGAGGGGGTCACCAGATGCCTTGAAGAAACTAAGATAATTTGAGCCCATTTCTGATTATTTTTATCCTTTTTCTGCAACTACACCAAACTTTCCATATTAAAACCTATTTTCATCACTGTTTCTTGCCATATTTTTCGCTCCTTTTAATGCATTTTTGCTACATTACTCCCATTTCTGACACTTTTACATCACAATTCAATGTCTTTTCTGCACTTTTTTTCCACTTTCAAGACATTTTCACGACTTATAAACCGTGTTGACCTATAATATGTAAGAAACCGACAATATTTAACCAAAGAGATTTCAGTCACAACAGGATCTTTAAGTTAACTAGATTTTGTGTACCAATTTCTATTAAATTAAGGGAAATATGTATTACTTTTTGGAAAATTGGAGGAATTTGTAAGAATTTTTTATTCAACAGTTTGACATTAAAAATGACTGCAATCATGTGATATAAGCACCAAGATAACTTTGAGTTTCATTTACACAATGATTCATGTTTTCTCTCTCATTTTAACTTTCTCCTGCGGGCCGAATTGGATGCTTCAAAAGGCCGGATTTGGCCCCCGGGCCATGAGTTTGACATGTGTGCACTAGATGAATTTTCAGCACTAAACTCGTTCATAATGTTTGTTATATTTGTTATTCATGGAAAAACCCTGAAATCAATCAGATATGAAAAGGTTTATCTAATTTATTTATTTGTTCTGTACGTTCTGACCTTACGGGGAGGGTTAGGAGTTAAATCACACACTTGCCACACTGAGATTAGGAAAGAAAACAAATAATCTATTCATCACCATTTATAAAGTAGGAAAAACATTCACATTTTCCTTCACACTTGTTACATTTTCTCACATCAAGCCTCCTCTGGCGTGAAATCGGAAATGCCTCGAGGGGAAAACAACTATTGATGTTGTCTTTAAAAACATCAGATATGACCTCAGTCCTGGTATCAGTTTGGTTGAACGTGGCATTAATAATAGGGGTTTGAGTGTGAACGAAGGATGATCATTAAGGATTTGTGTGTGTTCAATTTATTAATGAATTTTATCCAGCTTAATCAGAGCGAACGTTTAAGAAATATCTGTATTTTTATCAAAATACAATTAAACATTAAGTCTGAATAAATAAAAATGTTTAACATTAATGCGCCCAGTACTTATTGCTTTCTTAAAATATGAATCAGTTTGCACGTGTGGACTGTTTTATTTGATTCGTGGGAAGCTGTTTATCAATATTTTGAATAAATGTTCTTCTACATTTCTGTATGTTCTGACAATTTTGAGAATTGCACGTGACAAAATTACCCAGATTTACAAAAAACGAAACTAATAAAAACTAAACCAAAACTAACCAAAAATAAACAAAAACTAAACAAAAATAAAAACTAACACCAAAACTAATAAAAACCAAACTAAAACTAATAAAAACCAAACTAAAACTAATAAAATCAAAACTAAAACTAATAAAAACTAAACTAAAACTAATAAAATCAAAACTAAAATGAATAAAAACCAAACGAAAACGAATAAAAACCAAACGAAAACTAATAAAATCTAAACTAAAACTAATAAAATCTAAACTAAAACTAATAAAATCTAAACTAAAACTAATAAAAACCAAACGAAAACGAATAAAAACCAAACGAAAACTAATAAAATCAAAACTAAAACTAATAAAATCTAAATTAAAACTAATAAAATCTAAAATAAAACTAATAAAATCTAAACTAAAACAAATAAAAACCAAACGAAAACTAATAAAATCAAAACTAAAACTAATAAAAATTCAAACTAAAACTAATAAAAAGCAAACTAAAACTAATAAAATCTAAACTAAAACTAATAAAAAGCAAACTAAAACTAATGAAATCAAAACTAAAACTAATAAAAACCAAACTAAAACTAATAAAATCTAAACTAAAACTAATAAAAAGCAAACTAAAACTAATGAAATCAAAACTAAAACTAATAAAAACCAAACTAAAACAAATAAAAACTAAACTAAAACAATAAAATCTAAACTAAAACTAATAAAAACTAAACTAAAACTAATAAAAACCAAACTAAAACAATAAAATCTAAACTAAAACTAATAAAATCTAAACTAAAACAAATAAAAACCAAACGAAAACTAATAAAATCAAAACTAAAACTAATAAAAATTCAAACTAAAACTAATAAAAAGCAAACTAAAACTAATAAAATCAAAACTAAAACTAATAAAAACCAAACTAAAACTAATAAAATCTAAACTAAAACTAATAAAAAGCAAACTAAAACTAATGAAATCAAAACTAAAACTAATAAAAACCAAACTAAAACAAATAAAAACTAAACTAAAACAATAAAATCTAAACTAAAACTAATAAAAACTAAACTAAAACTAATAAAAACCAAACTAAAACAATAAAATCTAAACTAAAACTAATAAAAACCAAACAAAAACTAATAAAATCAAAACTAAAACTATTAAAACCAAACAAAAACTAATAAAATCAAAACTAAAACTAATAAAAACCAAACTAAAACTAATAAAATAAAAACTAAAACTAATAAAAACCAAACTAAAACGACTAAAATAAAAACTAAAACTAATAAAAACTAAACTAAAACTAATAAAATAAAAACTAAAACTAATACAATATTGCATATATATCGTAGTTTGTATAAAAAATACTTGTTTTAGGAGTCACTGCTTTTACTTTTCAGAAGTAAAGCTCAGTTAGATGGATTTCTTAGTGCGTCCCAACCCAGACCTTCCCCATAACAAGCCACACTACAGAACTCACTCACACGTGCTGTCCCTTACAGGAGAAAAAGCCAAAAGTGACACATATTGTGCGGCTGTTTAATTAATTAATGTGCCTGTGTGGCATTTTACATCAGCAAATTTAACCCAGAATTGTCTTTCTGGTCAGACTTTATTTGAAATAAATATTATCTAGATTTATATCATATATCACCATTTTGAGAAAATATATTGAGATATGAGTTTTGGTCCATATTGCCCAGCCCTAGTAGGAATGTTCACAGAATTTCAATGTCAACAAAGGTAGGCCTACCAGATTCTAATCACATAATTCTATTTAGTAAGTGGTTGATAAGTGTCTATTTTAGATTTCCTGTACACTTGTCTTAAATTATAAGGGATACTGAAGCTTGGTTAATGGTGGGTCAGACAAATTTTATTGTATCAATAACCTGTTAGTATTAAAGGCAGGGTAGGCGATTTTCAAAAGCTAGCAGGATTTTGAATGTAGCCTCCCTGATGGCTACATTCCCCCCGTGCTCCGTCTCACTCACATGCATGTGCACAGCTGCTGCAGAAGAGGAGCTCAGCTCATCGCTTGTATTGTGTAGAAGCTTCGTTGTCTCATGTCTCATTCAGCAGTAAGTAAACAATAAAATGTACCATTATATATGTTAAAAAACATGACCAAAAACTGTGTTTTAACTCTGTCAGTGGTGACGCGCTTTCAGTGTGAGCTCATGCATGTGAGGACGAGCAGGGAGACGTGATTGGTTAAAAAAAATGGCTTGTTTTTTTTCCATTGGTTGAAGTTATTACAGATTTACAGCAACTACAGTTGACAGATTTCCTTTTTCAGAGCAGATAAGATTTAATTTAACTTAATTTTTGTCAGGACATAAAGACAATTTCAACCAAAAACTTAAAAAGTGTATCTGGAGAAAATCGCCTACCCTAGCTTTAATATGACTTTACTGCTGTAATTATTTTACTGTATGCTACTTATAGGTTCAACTTAATTATTAATATATGATTATTGTCCAAAGCAACATCAAATGCAGTTTTTTTCAAGGGACATGAAACGTGTGTTGCTGACTGGCTCCCCACACTGCGCAGGAAGTGGGCCGGTTTATCAATGACTCCTGGGCCACTTTCCCACTGCAGTCTGCCCCTGGTATATAGTCATATATATGAAAAATCCTTGTTTTAATCACAAATAAAATCGGTTCAAAGAGACAAAAAATGGTGGAGAAGGTGGTGAAATGGGATTTAAAAAAACACAGAAATTGATAAAAAAAAAAAAAAAAAAAATGTGCAGAAAAGACATCAAAATTTTATGTAGCAAAAATGCATTAAAAAAAGCAAAAATATGGCAAGAAAAAGTGATGAAAATAGGTTAAAATATGACAAGTTTGGTGTAGTTGCAGAAAAATGGTAAAAATAAAATTCTTCAAAAAATATTCTTAGTTTCTTGAAGGCATCTGGTGACCCCCTCTCAGTGTCTTGCAACCCCAAATGTGGTCCAAGGTTGAGAACCCCTAACTTAATCAATAAGCAGATCATGATTGATTACATAAAACACAACAGAACCAACCAATTCATTCTCGTGTATACATGTTTACCAGTCCTTTATCATTTATACAGAGCAGTGGAATAGATGTAGAATAAGATCTTTGTGTCTTTGGCACAAGGTTGATAAACAGAGAAGAGGAGGAGGAGGAGGAGGAGGAGGAGGTCAAGGATCCTAGAGGAGTGTTCGTATGAAGAGGAGGAGGAAGAGTAGCAGCTCCATTTTTCTTCATTGACTGCAGAATGGAGGAAAGGACAAAAGTGAGAGATGATGAATGTTAGAGAAAAACAGCTTCACATAAACAAACATCACACGTTAAGAACACGCTGGATATGGAAGGGAGTGGAACAAAGGGGGAGGGGCAAAAACTGAAACAGGAAACTGTCCTGATGAATATTCTCATTAGTGATCGTTGAACATGATCAATGGATGTGATTGTTTGATGTCGTTTGGAGGGAATTCATCAGCTTTATCTGGCAATGAGCATTTATACACAACAATTACTATAAACTACTGTGAAGAGGAAAACTTTACTGATAAAACACATTAACAATGTGGATTAAAGTGATTTCCTGTAATAATTACATCTGCTTAATTTATCAATGAGTTGGTTAACTTATTGAAAAGGTACGTATTGGAAATATGAATAGATTAGACTGGACAGCAGTTTTTTTATGGAAATAAATCAGTGAAACTTTAATTTATTTGCATGATATTACTGAAATGATTTTTTTTACATTTGTGATCACTCAAATTGGTTAAATTCTTACTATTTATTACAATTATGCTTTAGACACAAAACAATATTAGTATCAATAATTATTCAATCAACCAAATACTAATACATTCTTTGCACATTTAACAGTTCTTTAACTGGACCACAAAAAAAAAAACATGCATTCAGTTCGCTCAAGAAAGTACAGAGCTAATTTGTCACTTATAATAAAATATAAATACTCCTTACTGGAGGCAGATGTTATATTTAAAATTCTATCAAATAAATTAGAATAATTTTTATTTTTACTAAATTTTATTAAAAAATACTTATTTTATTTTCTAACTGGTGTTGCTTCTGATTGGCTTATTTCCTCTCATCTTCCACCCATTTAAAATCAATAATCACCCCAACCTGAAAATAACTCATATTTGTTCTTATTAAATATAATCTTAGAAGCATTTATGTGTATTTTTTTTACTTGTACGCTAAATGTAAACATGGTTGTTTTATTCTCCAATGAAATTACCAATAAATGCAGTGAACTTAGTTCATCAAACTCATCCTTATTCATTAATTTAAGGAAAATAATTAAATTTAGAAATTATTATAATTTGTTCTCATCTCACATGTTTCTAAATAATGAAAGCGTCTTAATTAAATAACCATCCTCAGCAAGTCGTCACACAGACTTAATTTCATGTTTGTTTCTTTGATGCTTTGAAAGTAATTAGATTACTATAAATACCTTTAATTATTTTCACAACACAAGCAATCATCATCAAAGCTCCAGCGTTGATGAAAATGTAAAGCCTGGATGTTGTTTTCATGCTGGAGGTGGTGCAGCATTAGTGTGAGCTCTTTTCTTCTTCGTGTCTTTTTAAAAAAATAAATAAATAAAGATGTGTAGTTACTGACGTCCGTGAGAAAAAAAGTAATTATGTGGGATTCCAGAATTTTTATGAACATGGATTCATGTGTGTGTGTGTGTGTGTGTGTGTGTGTGTGTGTGTGTCAGACTGAGACTGCCCAGCAGGAAGAAATCCCAGTAACTTTGTTGCCACCAACACACTGAGATCAAAGGCAGGATGACTTTGATCACTATTTATGGTAAAACTTTATATCACACAGAAGTGTGAGTTCAAAGGTGAAGTTGTTATTGCCACATTTTGTGAGCAAACTGTGAAGCAGTGTTCTAATCTAGTGTTTCTCAAATGGGGGTACATGTACCCCGAGGGGTACGCGATGGCACTACAGGGGGTACTTAAAAAAGAAAAAGAGAGCAAGACAAATTAACAAATACATTGTCTATTTAAACAGCTCACTTACACATTTGATATAAAATGATGGTAAATGTGCACAAAATAAAGGTCGAGTTTCTATCGGTTTGTTTCTCTTTTGTCATTTTTTTAGTTAGATTATTTTTTTGTTTTGTTTTTTAGATTATTCTTTTGCAAGGTTTTTGTTTTTCCGATTTTTATTTTGCGAGTTTTGCAGATTTTTTGGTTGTTGTTTTTTCTTTTAGATTTAGATTTATTATTTATTTTTTTCCTTTTTAAGATTTTTTAACAAATAAAGTATCAATCTTGGTCCCACCACAGGCGTGAGATGACTGGAAATGATAAAAAACTATAAGAATAAATCTATTCAGGAGCTACTAAATCAGTGTTTTTCAACCTTGGGGTTGGGACCGCATGTGAGGTCGCCTGAAATTTCTGAGAAATTCAAATAGATTTTTGGATTTTTCAACACAATCTTAAACAACTGTATTTCTATACTTTCACTTTGTGAACATAGTTGAACTAAAATGCAGTGAAAACATAATTCTAGAAAATTCCAGAAATTCTTGATATTTAAATGGGGTCACAATACATAAAAGGTTGAGAACCACTGCACTAAATACTGTTTCTTTCCACTTATTTACAAATTCAGAAATAAGAGAAAGAGGGTACTAGAGCCTAAAACGTTTGAGAACCACTGATCTAATCGAGGATGTACGTTATGAACCACTTAATGTGTCACACACTAATGTGTCCTCCTGTCTCCTTTTTACCACGACTAAGGTCCTCAATGATATCCACCTAAATAGATAACGGCAAAATTTCAGACTTGGTATTACTGGACCTCAATGCAGCATTCGACCCAGTAGGCCATAACATATTAATAGATCGACTGGAAAACTGTGTGGGACTCTCTGGCATGGCACTGAACTGGTTTGAGTCCTATTCAAAAACAGGAACTACTTTGTGTCTATTGGTGATTACAAATCTGACCCAACAAAAATATAATGTGGAGTTCCCCAGGGCTCTATTTTGGGCCCCTTACTCTCAACATCTGCATGCTCCCAGAAACTAAAAAACAATAAAATAAGCTATCATAACTATGCAGACGAGACGCACATTTACATAACTGTATTACCAGGAGACTATAGACCACTACAAACCCTGATCAATTGCATTGATCAAATTAATAATTTGATGTGTCTAAAATTTCTTCAGGTAAACAAAGAGAAAACTAAAATTGAAGTCTTTGGAGTCAAAGAAGAAAGACTGAAAGTCAGCACCCAGCTTAAAAAATGTAACGTCACAGCAGGACCTAGAAAAACGGATTCATTCATTTATCGTTAGTCACAAGTCTACATAAAAAAATCTATTTGAAAAAAGCTGCAGTTAATCCAGAACGCTGCTGCAAGAGTCCTCAAAGCACAAAGAAAGTGGATCCCAGTTCTCAAATCCTTACACTGGATTCCAGTCAATCAGAGAATCGACAACAAAATACTGCTACTGGCTTATTAAGTGTTACATGGTACAGGACCAAAATACATTTCAGACCTTCTGCTCCGATATCAACCACCCAGAGGTCTCAGGTGGTCTGGGACAAACCTACTTTATGTTCCAAGAACAAAAACAAAACACAGAGAAGCAGCTTTTAGTTTATATGCTCCTCATCTGTGGAACAAACTCCCAGAAAACTGCAGGTCAGTCCAACTGCGCTATATTAAATCCAATGCATCATTATTATTATTTAAAGACATTTTTATTCGACACTGCTAAACTGTCACACTATTTAATCTGATATAATCCTGTTTTATTAATTGATATTGTTTTACATGTTTTGATTTTTTTCTCATTTTTAAATGTAATTTTATGGTGTGCTAGCGCTACTGTGATGTTTTATTTTTTTTGTGTAAAACACTTTGAATTGTATTGTACATGAAAGGTGCTATATGAGCACGTTTGGCTTTGATCCGCTAACAAAGGAGCTAACAATGAAATGTGACAACATATCCACTGAATGTGATTACGGAAGAGTCAAAGGAGGAACAGGCTACGGACACGCCCAACATTTCTGAGGAAAAAGAAGCTGAAAAATGTGACGCTCACTGAGAAATCCATGGACAAGTCGGCACGAGAGAAACAGGGGAAAAGGATAAAAAACCTTCATTTTCTAAAAAAATTTGATTTTTTTCTTTTCTTTTTTTTTTTTGCAAAATATGCTGCTTGACGTTGTAAGGAAATAACTCCATGATAGTATCAAAGGTTTTAAGTAAACTTTTTTTAGTGCAGAGCAGCGTCTGTGTTTGAGGGTGTGGAATCAAACAGCTGATCAATAAACTGATGGTCTTTGATTATACACACACTCTTCTTATTGTTTTGAACATTGTCTTAAACAATGCCTTTGCCTCACAATACACTTCTGCTAAAGCTAAACCTTAAACCAAAACCAAAGGTGTCAAACTCAAAGCCCGCGGGCCAAATCTGGCCGTCTCAAGCCCCCAGTTTGGCCCATGGGGTAATTTTGCACAAAGTGAAAATTACAATAAAAATATTATTCCTAAATTGTGAAACTCTTTTTTTAATATCTGGAACAACATTAAACCCAGTTCGGAATCACCAAACCAAGCATTTGTATAAAGGAAGTAACAAAAAAGTAAACACAACAGTTCCTGCGTTGACATGAATGGATGTAAACGACGACTTACAAATCAAAAATATTCCAACACAAACAAGCAGCTACTGTAAATGTTTTGGTGTATTTCTTTCCTTTTTACTTGCTTGCTCGTCCCTGGCTAAGTGAAGAATGTTTGTATACTAGCTTTATTTCCTCAACTCATCTGAAAGTTTCATAAAGTGATTAAATGAACGCCTTACTTTCAATTTTTATTTATTTAGTTTTGTTTTTCGGTAAGTTTTGGTTTGTTGTTTTTTTTTTTTAGATTTTTTTGTAATCTTTTTTCTTTCAATTTTTTTTCATTTTTAAGAGTTGTTTTTAGATATGTAACGATTTACTCAACTCCCGATACGATTCGATTCACGATACTGGGTTCACGATACAATTCTCTCACGATTTATTTTACAAAATGGGACTGTAGACAAATGATGACTGAAAAATAATTCTTTATTTTTTTGGGGAAAAAAAAACTAGAAAATACTGTACTATTTTCCTTTTATATTTCATTGTCAAAAGAATTTCTTGATAAACTATTCAAAACAATGCATTTTAGCTAAAAATAAATCTTGAATGAAATAAATAAAGGAATAATTCGAATGAAGAAGAAGCCTATTAATTTAAATTCTGGTTCTATAGTAAACAATGCAAAACTACATAATAGTTCCTTTTTCTTTTTAAAAGTGCAACTGAAAATGTATTTTGTGACTTAACAATTGGACTTAAAAAAAAAACAAAAACAGTCTGCACCGTATTTAGGTCAGATATTTGTTTGGACCAGCAGAGGGCGCTGGTAACCCAGTGGTCGGTTGGCATGCAGTTATTCTAGCAGTGAAGAAGAGATGCTATGCGCTAGTAGACAGAGCTAATAGAAAAACGTGACTTTTACAGATATTCACGTGAGATTACAGATATTCTTTTGGTGCTAAAGGGGTATGGAATCATTTATGAACATGTTTAAGAGTAGAAGGCGGCCAGAAAGAAAGTAATAGCAGATTACGCCCGCCGCCTACACTTTTGGAAAAGAGAAGGATAAATATATAGCACCCTCTGCTGTTTAAAAAAAAGTACTGCGATTCAATTTTCAGAGCATCGATGTGAACCATAATACCCATGAATCGATTTTTAACTGCCTTACGATTAATCGTTACATCCCTAGTTGTTTTTGTTTTTTGGAAGGTTGTCGTTTTTTGTAATTTGTAGTTGTTTGTTTTTAGCTTTTTTCTTTTACTTTGTTCCTTTATCCTTTTTCAGATTTTAGTTTTTTGTGAGTTTTTGTTGGTTTTTTTTGTCATTTTTGGGTTGCTTTTTTTTAGGTTTTTTCTTTTAACTTTTTTATCTTTTTTTTCTTTTTAAGATTTTTGTGGGGGTTTTATTGGGAGGATTTTGCGAGTTCTTGTATTTTTTTTCTTTTTGTATTTAATTTTGAACAATAACTGAAATAAGTGTGAACGTCTTCTAAAGTCTCTACTGAACTGTGTGGGCTGTAAATCACAGAAAGAGGATAGTTATATAACACAATATGTATTCTATTTCCTTATATTTTATTTACCATTAACGTGCAGCGTACACGAAAGATCTCAGTGTGACTTCATCATCTCGATTCATCGAGCATAAAAAGAGGTCCAGAGGTTGAACACAAATAATTTCCTTTCTAAATTAAAACCAATCGGGCCTAAAAAAAACAACAAACCTGTGAAAAATAGAGTAAACAGATACAGAAAATAAGAAAAACCTTTAGGAATAACCTGAAAATAAATGAAAATAAGCAGTAGAAAGTATTACAGCAGTAAAACAAGCTGTCAGTGTTAACCAGAGTTATCTCAGATGTCTGGAGCTGATAACGTGTATGTTTCTCATCAGTCTGAGCGAGGGATAAAAAGCATGTTGTGTGTGTGTGCGTGTGTGTGTGTGTGTGTGTGTGTAGTTAATGATCAGACACACACAAACATGAGCAGGAACAGATCTGAGCTCCCGTCACTTCACATGAAGCAGAAATCATGGTCGTGTTCAGATCAGAGTGAGTTCTGTGAAGGACGTTTTCAAAGAGCCGCGGGTGTTCATTTCATTTCAATTTGTTACGTGTGGCTGGTAGTGACGGTGATAAAATGTGGAAAATATCCTTTAGGCCAGGGGTGCCAGGGTGAAATTGGTCAGGGGGCCAAAATTTTTTCAAGTGAGACCTCAGGGGCCGAATTACACTTTGAGCCTGAAAGACCAAACATTGACCCAACACATGGATATGCTGCAAGAAATTGTTCATGAAACTGCCAATGCAATTTCCAAAAAGAAATTGCATTGGCACTACATTAGGTTCACAATAGCCACGGTTACATGATGTTTTTTATTTCGTAATCAGTTATTCCGAATTAAATCATTCAAAATTAAAGTGTTCTGCTTCATGTTTACATGGTAATAATAATTCCAGAACTGAGGTTTACATGGAAAACCGGTTAATTCGGCTTTAGTTAATTCGGCTTTAGGTCTGGGGGTTGGGAAGGCTCTGATTGGACAGGGGGTGAACATGTCGGCTCTAACACAGAAGACCACACATGAGAAATTTTTTCATCTTTATTTTGATTGTAGTTTTGAGGCAGCAGTTCGACAATAACACACTTTAGTCCACGAAGCGGAAGAGATTGGAACTAATCACCAGTAAATAATACGCCCAGTAAAACTCTAGAATAACAATAACCAGTAATAAATATTTGCTCCCTGGTAAAGACAGTAGCTCTAACTACTGGTACAATGATAACCTTGGTAATATTACAGCCTCTGCAGCAGTATGGGGACGCATTCACTCCGTCTCCGAATCTTAGTATCACCCGTCCAATGAAGCCTGTTTCGTTTGCTGATCTCCATGTGTGTGATAAGTCCATGTGTCCATGTTAATGTGCACATGTTTATGCCTCCATCCATTCCCTTTTTTCATTACAGTATATCCATGTCTCTTAACCCTCTAATTAGTGTCAGCTCTAGTTCGGGTGGCCATGTTGGATTATGTCGTGACCCAGTGCATCATCGCCGCCAGTCGCACATGTGCAAAATTACCTGAATTAACTTAAAGTAGGAGTAATTGTTTATAACTGTTTACAAAAAAGAGGAATTGTTTAATTGAAAATTAAAAACATAATAAACCAGCCACCTAATTCAGAATTAAATTAGCATTAGAATAGTTTATAAGTTTACAAGGTCAGGTTTAGGAGGAATTAACTTTTATTCTGCTTTAAAGAGGAACTAAACCTCCCATGTAAACGTGGCCATGTAACCATGGCGGTCCGTAACCATGGAACCCTTGCTTTAGGGTGTGAGTCCTTCTATCCTCAGGGTTTGTTGTCAACTGTCTGTGATTTACTCTCTAACTTCAGCCACCAGAGTGTGTCAGTGCACTGTTTAAGGGAGAATAAAGATCCCTTAGGAGAGCTCTTCTTCTCCGCTTCATTGTATACTACCAAACCTCAGAGAAGGAACTGTCGACCCGTGGTCACAGATTGTTGTCGGGTCACAACTGAGGTTTACATGAACATCTTTAACTTTTCCTGGTTTTTTAGAGCAAATAAAAGTAGCACAAGTTGTCGTTGTGACTGAAAAAGCTACTAAATGATGTTAAAAGCTCCTAAATTATCTAAAAAGCTCCTAAATGATCTAAAAAGTGTCGATCATTCTGTGGATATATTAGAGATGTCCTGATACAACTTTTTCATTTCCGATAAGATAGCGATACGATATTAGCACAAATCATACATACTTGTAATACTTATTTTGTAGTGTGGAATGTTAGAAAAGGCTTGATTAAGTGATGTTACCTAAACAGAGAACAATAGTCAGCAACAGTAGGTATTATAAAAACTGACCCACTTATTATTAACCAATCGGTTATATACATTTTAACCAACATAATATCTGCAGTATTCTACAATTGAATAAATATAATACATATGGGAGATTTTAGATGCACTCTGATAAAATCCGATATTCGTTTTCTGGCTGATATTGGACCGATATCAATATCGGATTGGGACACATCCACAATATATCGCACCTATAATATTGTTAGGACCATGATTTTCATCCCCTGTGCAGATTAATCACTAATTTGTCTAAAAACTTTGCTTAAATATGCAGCGTTTTCATAAAGAATGTAACCAACATTCAACATATATTGAATTGTTGGATGTTTTGAAATATTACAAATCAAAGCTGTTAGTTAAAGGTTCATTAAGCTGAGGAACAGAGAAAGAAGGTGGAGATATTGGTAAGATTCAGTTTTCAGATTTCAGATTCAGAAAACTTTATTTTGTCCCCAAGGGGCAATTCAGTTTCAGTTACATCCCGACCAAGAAACATGACAGACAATGACAGGTACGGGAGTACTGGGGAGTAGCCACAAGTAGGAGTGTCACCATATCTTGATACTGTGATATATCACAATATTTTTTCGCACGATCAATTATCGATATGCTCGCGCTAAGTATCGATTTTTTTTTTCCAAAACCTTTTCTGCTTTTTCACTAAAATGTGCAGGTACGTCTTCACAGAAATGTTGTCACTGTTTGTTGAAGGAACCAATATATTGTTTACTGGAATATTGCACTATAATGGTGTCACTGGTAAGAAAGACTATTTTTTGTTCACAGAAATCCCTATTGGAGATACTTATTCATTTACATTGGTATGTTGACAACATTGCGACAAAAACCAACAAACACAACATTCAATTCAATACAACAGCACGACCAGAAAAAAAAGCTAACTGCTAACAAGGGTTGGGGTCAATTGTAATTGCGTAATTGATAATACTTTTTTTTAATATATATTGAGATTGACAGGTATGACAAAAACAAAAAGACTCAGACGCCATTTTACAGTTGATTCAAGACATGAGTCGAACTGACCCGTTAGCATTAGAGATGCTAACAGAAAGCTAACACAAGAGGAAGGTTACGTTTCATGGGCTTATTTATTAAAGGCTTATTAATTTTCATACATAATTGTACTTGACTCAGTGGAAAAATTAATTTAATTGTAATTGAAAAAATTGTTAATCACCATAATCATAATTTAGTTGTAATTGAATATGGATATATGAAGACATAATTGTAATTGAAAAATGTAATTGGCCCCAACCCTGGTGCTAACTGCTAACGGCTAACTAAAGAGCACAGGAAGTACCTGCCAGCGCTGCAGCTGTTTTCTCATTTGTGTTAAAATGTTTGAAACTAAGTTAAAGCACAAGCCTTATTCTGAAGTAAAGCTATACATGTGGTGAACTTAAATTACAATCTTTATTTAACTCCTGGAAATTTAGTCAGCCAACGATTGTCAGGAGTTCTTGTTACTGCTTCGTCAGGAACAAACAGTGACATGTTGAATCCCTCACAGTTTGTTCATTACCCGAGTGACGCACTCTGTGGATGTTACGCACGCAGCAGCAGACAGGATGGATGTTTATCCCAGACAAAAATCTATTATGGTCCGTTCTGTGTGTGATGTGGTGATTAGGTTTAATTGGTCCATTACAATACTGGCCTTATCAACCAAGTTCATGTTGTAGTTCTTATTTTTCTTCCATGTTCAGCTTCCAATATCTCAGGAACTACAGCACATAGTAAAGGTAAATATGGTATAGTAATATAGCTCCTCCTACTCTCTCAGAATATACAAAAATCTGCTATACATCCTATCTGCTGGACATAACAGCTCCTCTAAATAGTCAAAGTGAGTGTGTGTTTGGGTCTAGAACATATTTGGGTCTTCAGTAAACAACTTAGCATATGCCTCAGTTCCCTGTAATTAGATCAGCTTAGAGCTATGAACATAGACTGTTCACATCACTAATGATTAGTCACATATATGTATTGGTTCTTGGGTGACACGCTCTGGAAATGTTAAAATATACTTTTTTTTTTTTTTTACTGTTTTTATTGATCCATAACTGCATGTGGGAATGTAAGAAAAAATCTGATTTGTTTTTAATTTATAGTATAAAGGTTACTCTTCCTTGACATATAGAACTATTTTACTTTATGTGACTTCTTCATTTTTATTTTTTACCCCAACTTTGGGTTATTTCACCACTCGTGAATATTGAAAATCCTTTACATAAAGCCATTGTAGCTTTGCTCATTTTTCACTAGCAACATAAAAAAATATAAAAACCATTGCATCAGAAAAACCACTTATTTTTTAAAACAGATTTATTATGAACAAATTTCTCATGTTCTACATTTTCTAATTTATACTTTGTGAGGTATAGCTTCTCATGATGGAAACAAATGGTAATATTTTGAAGCAAATATGGAAGAAAAATAAGGACACATGAAAATCGACACAAACCCCCATCACTAAATTGTCCAAATCTCAAAAAGTGTTTATCCAATCAAACTAAAATGTACAGTGTTACTATTAAATAATCACAGAACAATTGGTAGAAATATCAGAATTTTTTTAGACTGAAGTGCATGGGATGTTCTGAACATTTGTTCAAAAGATATGGAATGACCATCTTATTTTACTGCCCTCACAAGTGCTGTGCATTACATTCTATAATTTTAAATTTTCTATTAATTGTCTCGAACCAGCAACAGTCAATAGTCAGTCAACAGTGTTATTGGATACTTCTAGATCGTAACGCCACAAAATGCAACATAAGTTAGCAGCTTTACACAAACCCTAAAGAAGCTGGTAGAAATCACATGGGATACCCTATGAAATCAATTCTAAACTGGTCTATCCTGGTCCAGGACCTGGAGATGGGAAAGAAACTGCTGTGGACTTCCCCAGGACTTTTGGTCAGGTTTAAAACAGGAAATGTAGAAGAACTAAGCAAGTCAATTCACTTCATGCAAACACTCTAATATTCTGCAAGAACTTTGTACAACAAAGTACTAGAAATAGATTTAATTTACCTGATTTTGTTCACATGTGACATTTTGGAGTTTCTTCTTCTTCTACTACTTCTTGAGTTAAGGAATCCAGTGTTTTGATGCATTACTGCCACCACTGGGTACAGGTAATATTTAACATTTTTCAAAATAAAATACTAATTTATTGAGATACATTACTTATCTTCTTTCAACCCGGAAGTTGAGTCGCACGGTTTCTTGGAGTGCCTCCCATTTCATGACGCAGCCCTAGATCCCTGGCAGCATGGGCAACAGGCACACCCACCAAACTTTGTAAACAGTTCCAGAAAATGTATTTCACATATAAAGACAAAGAAGTGAGTATGGCAAACATTTCGCTAGACGTCTATTTTACTTACGGCTGTGGCCTCTCCATCAGTGGGTTTTATTGTTGGAATCACTCCAGTTTGAAGACGTAATTTGCTGGAAATTCCACTTTGGAACTGGCCAAGGTTCACCATGCAGTCTTCTATAAAGTGACAGTCACAGACTAACGAATGCTGGATAGTGTGTCACGTACTCCCAGAGATAAATTCCAACCGCTTCTGGTGAGTCAACCTTTCTTTTGGAAGATAGAAGAAATTCCGAGGACTTTTGCATTTTCGGTTACCAGACATTATTGTTTGGTACAAAAACAAAGACTTTCTTTTCCTGGTGCAGACTGGATAAGAAAAGACAATGACCATCCAAACAGATGTTCTTCGACCGCTCGCACTACTGTAGTCTAGCACCTGAGAAAATGGGCGTGTATGTTCACTGTGGAGGTGCGGCACCAGCAGCAGGCACTTCCTCGTTTTTCAGAATAGGGCAGAGAAGCAGCTCAGAGAGCAGGATTATTGAGGATATCTCGGAGATGCAGGAAGGAAGCCCAATAATACTTTGGGGGTGTTTTTGAAAGGGAATTAACATTGTAACAAGGTTAAAAACTCAAAAGTTGACTGGCATGATATAGGACCTTTAAAAGATGGGAGACCAACACCTGAGCCACCAGACCTTCAGCAAAGGAAAGGTCATAAAAATGTTCGTTCTTTCCACAGTAAATGGTACAAAAAGAAGCATTGGCTTTGTGGATGTGCCTCACTGAACCAGCTGTTCTGAGTTGTTGTCATTTTCTCTGTGTTTCCAACACAAACAATGAATGCGCTGCCGTGTCATGAGATACATCTTGTTGGGAGAGCATGGAGGCTGCTTTTGAATAATTGTTTGTTTCTTTAATAGTGTTTTATGATACAAACTTGATTTTTCAATTTGCAACGCCCTGCCTACCCAACCCTAGCGCTCACGACACCTCACCAGTAAGAACTTGGTAACAACAAAGTAGAACAAGTGACATTTTGGATCAATGTCCCAATTCTTCTTCTAGTTCTACTACTTCTTGAGTTAAACAGTAGTTGTTATCCAATGTTTTGATGCATTACTGCCACCACTGGTCAGAACTGGAAATGCAGCATTAAATTCCGCAGGAACAAAATTCACAAATGCAACTACTGTATGATTCACGTGCAACACTTTTACATGTGCACACACAAAACTTTTGACCGTAACCTTAACCCATAGAAAACAAGGGCTACAGTGAATTGGTTCTGCATATATTCACTTAGTGTGATACAAAATTCACATGCTTTAGATTAAATGTTATTCTAGTTTAAGAGGTGAACAATAAACCATTTAATAACTGTAGAAACTTTAATCTACAATGTGTGTGTTTGTGTATGTGTGTTTTGTGTAGCTCTTACCTCACACAGTCTTTGTGGTTGTGGAACAACGCTGCAGTTTGTTCCTCACTGAAAAAAGCCTTAAATTATAAGCAAATGCATCAAACCCATGGCCCGGGGGCCAAATCCGGCCCTTTGGAGCATCCAATTTGTCTCGCAGGAGAAAGCAAAAATGACAGAGAAAACATGAATCATTGTGCAAATGACACTTAACAATATTATCCAGGTGCTCACAGTTTTCCTGGTGCTTACTGTACTGTATATCACATGACTCCTGTCATTTTTAATGTTCAACAGTTGAAAGAACTCAAAATTCTTACAAAATTGTAATTTTTCTCAAATTATGACATAATACTTTCCTTAATTACATAGAAATTGGTCGCAAAATCGAGGAAACTTAAAATTAAGATCTTGTTGGGACTGATATCTGTCACTTATTGCTAGGATATTGTTGGTTTCTTACACATTTTCCATTTTATGTATATGTAGAAATGCAAACTAGGAAACAATAATGTTGAAATTGTTTTACCGCATAGAATCTGTGTCCCCTGAATTAAAAGGTTTGCAAAAACCTGCTAAACCTGCACCTGACGGATGTAATAAGCAATAAAAAAGAAAAAGTAACTCCAGATTCTTTTGTGACACTTTATATTAAACAAATAAATGCAGACAATGAGAAGTAGTTGCTCCATGAATCATTCACACGATGCTAAACTTTTATTTCTCTTATGTTACTATTACCATTGTAGAAATGTCCCTGATGAAATGCTCTGCGTACATAAATAAATTAAAAAACTTTGGTTGGAAATGGCATGAAATTGTTCTGCTAATCCTTAATACTTTGGAACAAATGGTCAGATTTAAAGCATGGAAATAAGGTCACGATTCACGGCTTTACCCGCATCAATGTTTGTTTATTGATGAATAAAAAAAAGAATAAATCTGTAATAGAAAAAAAGCCCAAAATCAGAAAACAAGCAAATGATTTTCACGCTAAAAAATGTTTCCCTACATAAAGTTGAGGATTATGAAAGAAAGTCCTGATGAAAACAAGCTTAACATATTTCTGTGACTTTTTAAAATATTTTTATAACCTCATCAGCTGCTGTGGTTGTCAACATCATTAAAGTGCAGTCGTGCTGATTTCATTTCCATGTCCGTTGCTAACGTGCTAACGTTGCCTAGCAAACAAACAAATGTTCATTCTTGACTCTGAGCTCCACAGTTTTTCATCCAAAAATATCCACGTCATTACAAAGACATGAACGCCTGCTTTCAGCGTTCCAATCAGCTCAAAATGTGATTAAAACCAAACTGAAGGGAGCGGAAAACAAAGAGAATGATGAGCAGAAACCAAACGTGTTCTCCATGTGTGTCCAACTAAAGCTGGAAGTGCTTCATCACGCATCGAATGAGCAGAAATCCAAGTGAACTGTCCTGCAGTGTGAAAGTATGAAGGTAGATATGTTGCAAAATGGGAGCGCTGGCGGAATGTGATATGATGAGTTAAAATTTAAACCCCAAAAAATATTCACACGTGTGTAGACTGATATTGGCCAAGTTTATATGGGAGCTTTAATTCCTTTTTAAAGCAGAATAAAAGTAAAATCTTCTTTAAACTGACCTTGTAAACACTTAATTCCTAATACAAATTTAATTCTGATTTAACTTAAAGGGGACATGTCATGGTTTTAAATCCTTCCTTTTTACATATAAATCATACAGTTGTGGTCTATATAAAGCCGAACTGCAATGCTTGGGTCTGAATTCCTCAATATTATAGCTCCACCCCTTTTCTCCCCTTTTCTGATGTGCTTCTGAGAGCAACTCGTTTTGGTGCTGTCTCTTTAAATGCAAATGAGACACTCCATACCCCGCCCCCTCTTCAGGTGACACTCAGTTCAACTCCACCCTGCTCGGCCATTTTTGTAGTTTGATAGAAGAGATACGGCTATGTAGCGGCGCAGAAACTTTATATTCAGAGGTTATTTACAAAATGTCAACAAAGGAAAACTTGTCCATCCAGCCTTACATGTTTGAGCCAGAGTCTGACCCGGTGGAGCGAGATGAAAATGAAGATGATGAACCTGCAGAACCCTAACAAGTGAGCTAACACAAGCACCGAGCTAACAGAAGCACCGAGCTAACGTCACGAAATGCATTTTAATACAGTCTTTTCAAAGACAAAAACGGCAAAATGAAATGACTAATGAAAACTTTAGACTTAAATTAAATGACGTAGGCCATATCATCAAGGATCTAAAACGAGCACACAGCGCTAACATATGAAGACGGTGCAACTGCTAATGCGAACAAAACAATGACAGGGACGTCTTATCATCACACTTTTTAGCGTTATTTACAGCTTACCGAAGTGCTCTGTTCGTCGTCTCCAAAGATAGAAGGAATTGAACCCTCAATCAGACAAAGTCTTTCAGCAAATCCTTCTTTATACTGGCGGAGGTTGATGAAGCAGTCATTCTTGAAGTGCTTCGCACACACAAAAATGACCTTACCCACAGATGTGGGTACATTTGTATAAAAAATAAAACTCAACCAGGCACTTTGAAAAGGTTCTGATGCTGGGAGACGGTGTAATGAAGCGTGTGGGTTACTACATCCAACAACCGAACATTTTGATTTCTCCTCTCGTAACTTCGGCATCCTTGAGCTTGGACTACAAAATAAAAGCGAGAAATAAAAATGGCGGATTGCTCGAAGTGTTGGACCTGGAGTTGATGTCCTAATTTGGCAGTTCCGCTGCAAATACTGTGATGTAGTAGTTCAAAAAACGTAATAGAGAATAGAAAAATCGCTTTAAGTTAATTCCGGTCATTCTGAGCCTCCGCGACTTGTAGTGATGACGCGCTAGTGACGACATAATCCAAGATGGCCGTCCAGACTCCAGCTGAGGCTATTTATTTAATAAGAGCCTTAAAAGACTTATTACATACACGAACGTCGGCAAATGGAACAGGCTTCACTAATGATGCGCAGATCATTATAAAGTTCTTTTTTCACTAAACTTCCTTTAGATTGAGGTCGAACAGATGTTGCATAAACCACCTGTTTTGATTGACCAAACTATGTCTTCTATCTCCTTCTCCTGCTCAGCTGACCAAAGTGAAAACGTGTTATTGTTGAGCTGCTGCTTCAAAACTACAATCAAAATTAAAGCTGCAAGCAGCGATGAAAAGGGCCCTCGCAACGATACGCATATCGGGACGTGGCGCAAGTTGATGATTTCCTTTTACCAATAGGTGGCGCTATGACTATGAATGGCGGCTGAGTTAAACCATAACTGGAGCTGCTTGATTTGTTTCTGTGTGAGTATAAAACAGATGTAAATCATTAGACAATAAGGTTACATTGTGTAATCTTTGGGAATGTGATCAGGGAAATCCTCAGTGTACTGAAGTAATATTTCTTCAGTACACTGTAGAATTCTGACATCACTATAGAGTGTGAATTTTGCAGAAGTTCCACAGTGATGATGTCATCAGTGCCAGCTGGAAGCAAATACAATTTTCAAGGGGACACCATTGAGTCATTTTGTTCATTTCCCCCAAAATATCAAATTTTTCACCAGTCCTAATATGCGTTCAAATTTTCATGATTTTTTTAACGTGTTGAGGCCCTCAAAAATGCAGTCACTTTTCTTTTGCAAGAATAATAATAATAAATTCTAAATTTTAAATGTACAGGTTCACATTTTTTCCCATCATTTGTGAGATGAAATTAATTTTCAATGTGTGTGGATTTTTTTATACAAATTCACTTCACATTCTACAAGTCCTCCCATTTTGCAACATACGTATCTACCGTCATATGAAAGAAACGCGTAGCAGTGCTTCCCGTAGCTCCGCCCATCTCACAGTGGAAAGGTATGACATCTGATCTCCACATCTCTGTGTTGTTCCCACAGTAAACAGGATCAGACCTCTGTGTGTTTGCAGACCTTAGTGATAACATGCTCAGGGATTAAAGTGTCACTGTTTGTATCCGAGGCTCCCGCTGAGCTCTTTTTGCTCTTTGTTCACCTCCACAATGTGGACTCGCTCACTAATGGGAGAGCTCGGCCTCTCTGCTCTTTGTTCCTTTCACTGAATGTTCAGCAGGCATTGTTCGCTCAGTGTTTAAGCGCTGTAGTGTTTAGGCGCTGTAATGAGCCACTAGAACCACTTTGGGTCTGGGGCTGATGGGAGCAGATGTTTGAGAACAGTCTCTGATGGTGGGGAGTGTAGAGCTCACGTGATTGGTTCCCTGTGAGGACTCATGGAGGCCATTGGGCGACGGAGCAGCTGTGGAGGGGGCAGGGGCCGACACAGGGTGGTCTTTATCACGGCGAACCGTACGCAGTGTCTTTGTAACGCGAGAAAACGTCATGAAGGTGGAGCCTCGCTCAGGGGTGGTGCAGCTGAAGAAGGCCCTGAAACATCTGTAAAACTACACACAAACACACACACACACACACAAACACACCACTGTCAGCGTAAAGATAATCTCAACATCTGTAGCAATAACACCAACATTTGTAGAGATAACACACATCTGGAGAGATAACACCAACATCTGTAAAGATAATCTCAACATCTGTAGAAATAACACCAACATCTGTAGAGATAACAACAGTAGAAATAACACCAACATCTGTAGAAATAAAACCAACAGCTGTAGAGATAACATCAGTAGAAATAACACCAACATCTGTGGAAATAATATCAACATCTGTAGAGACAAAACCAACATCTGTAGAAGTAATCTCAACATCTGTAGAAATAAAACCAACATCTGTAGAAATAACATCAACATCTGTAGAAATAAATCCAACATCTGTGGAGATAACCTCAACATCTGTAGAAATGAAACCAACATCTGTAGAAATAACACCAACATCTGTAGAGATGAAACCAACCAACATCTGTAGAGATGAAACCAACATCTGTAGAGATGAAACCAACCAACATCTGTAGAGATGAAACCAACATGTGAATTAAATGTCTAACTGGCAGCCCTCAGTGATAGCTATGAAAACACAATAAATATAAATATAAATATAAATAAATACTGTAAAGCGACACGAAAACAAGTAAATGGAAACAAAAACACACGGAGAGAACAAATAAAATAAACTCAGAACACAAAAAACACAAAAATACACAAAATGAGCAAAAAGACACCAAACAACAACAGTTGAACACAAACATCTAAGATTCAAACATCTCTTTTTCCAGTTATTCTCAGTTATCTGGATCAATGATTCTGATCATTCACACTTTAAAGGCTTGGAACACATTTATATTTCCATTGATAACCTACAGTAGATTACAATGTATGGTGATATAATTGAAGAACCAATCTGACATAAATGAGAGAAATCTTCTAAAGATCTGTAAACAATGTATTAAGATATTAATTTATGAAATGTCACCAATAATTAAACGATTGTGTAATGGAATCTTTCATGGCCTATTGTCTGTTTTTGGTTAAAATGTTGTCAAAATCTGTTAATCAATTTTCATGTAATCCTGCTAAAAGATAAACAAATAAGTAATAGTGATGACAAAACAATAACAAAAACACACTGAAAACAAAAATGACAATAATAACGTTCACGTTAATCATGTGACCTTCAGATCAGACACAGACTGTTGTGTTTCCTGCTGTGATAAAGGGTGTGTGTGTGTGTGTGTGTGTGTGTGTGTGTGTGTGTGTGTGTGTGTGTGTGTGTGTGTGTGTGTGTGTGTGTGTGAGGTGACAGCAGACCTCCCTGGATAAACGTAGTGTACTTAGTATACTCTCTTCTTCTGCACGTATACTTTAAGTCTACTACATTTCTCCAGGGTGTCACGTTACGTCTAATGACATCATCACGGACCGTATTTCCTCAGCAGCTTCCAGCCTTTCAAAGTAAAGTGACATCCACACATTGATCAGACAAGTGAGAAGTTTCCCTGCAGGTCTTTCACTAAGACTCAATTAATCCTCCTCCTGAGGACGTTTGACAGCCTTCGTCATCAGCGTCTTCTCTACACACTCACTGCTCAGAGCCAGCACCATGTGGAGCACAGGTGGTAAACTCATTTTAGTTCAGGGTCCAAATATGGACCAGTTTGATCTCAAGTGGGTCAATTTAAACATCAATTGTGCCCGAGATTTTAATGTCAGTCCCTGCCAGATCTTCACTTCAAAAATTCTTGATTTTGTAAGACATTTTTGTGTAATTTAGAGGAATTGTATGAAATTATTTGTAAGAAATCGCAAGATTTGTTGAAAACTGTGATCCCCTAAAAAAATTGCAGCTTCATTAAATTTGTGGATTTGAGATATATCGAACTGGATTATTTGGTATTTCACACAATAATTTATCTTATTTGTTGTCTTTACTGTCTCCCGAGGGCCAAATTGAATGCAGGGGTGTCAAACTCATTTTAGTTTCAGGGCCAAATATGGATCAGTTGGATCACAAGTGGGCCTCCCTTGTTATCTCACATTTTGTAAAAAGTCAGCTATAAACAGACCCAATGGATTTTTCTTGCGTTGTGACGTCACATCGCGGAAACTCCTCCTCCTGACAGTCCTGGCTCCTCCTCCCTCTCAAACTACCTCACAGGTAAAACAAACATAGCAAAGGCAGGTTGATATTACAGTTAATATCTTTACATTCAGTACATAAATAATCCTGTATATACAGTAGATAAACTGAAGAGCACTCACAATCAGTTCCAATTTTAGTAGCCGTTATACTACCTTATATCGCCTTTATGGAATGATCTGACGTGTTTGTGACCCAATGCGACGCAGTAGTAGGATAAAACAATGGACTATTGTCTTGAATGGTCTAGTTCTGTTAAGGCTGGGATACACTGTGTGATTGTGTCAATCGTACTCAGCTCCACCTCAAACGTCTGAATGTGCGCAGCTCACGATTCATGTTCTCACACTATACAGACCGACACTCTGACACGATCTGACTGCTCAGGCTGTACGTTCATACACGACACGTCAGGGTCTTGTTTCCGGAATGCAACAGAAAAATTAGAAGAAGAACTCTGAAGCGCCGCCATTAAAACAGAAGAAGAAGAACCCGGAAGTGGAGAGACGCTCACGAATCTCAGCAAAAAGAGCTTTAAAAAAGAAAAGACGGCGATGTGATGGACCAGAAGGACAGACGTGGGCAGTACAGTGCGTCAATTTTACAGCGGTCCCACAGTGTTCGCGCATGCACAGTGTGAGAGTTTAAGCTAAGCTGCTCCGTGGAACTGCTTCAACTGTGAGATATCCTAACGAGGAACGACTGGATTTCAAACATGTTTGATTTCCTTAAGACCATATGATTACTGATCGGGAACTGGTCGTGAGGTGTTAATCGCTTCTCGTGACCCCGTGTATACTACACGATGCATACTATACCGTATACTACACAATGTACACTATACCATGTATACTACACAATGTATACTATACCATGTGTACTATACCATGTGTACTACACCATGTGTACTACACCATGTATACTACACAATGTATACTATACCATGTGTACTATACCATGTGTACTACACCATGTGTACTACACCATGTATACTACACCATGTGTACTATACCATGTGTACTATACCATGTGTACTACACCATGTGTACTACACCATGTATACTACACAATGTACACAATACCAAGTATACTACACAATGCACGACACATGATTTAGCAGACTCGACCCGATCCCAAAAATAGACGCACGAGTTGAAAATCGTCTCAAAATTGACCAAAAATCGCATAGTGTATGTCCGTCTTTAGGTGAGGAGGAGAAGGAAGACTGTTAATGATTTACTGCTGCTGTTGCTGTGATAAAAACACACACTGAAGCAGTGTGTTTACGCCTACATATGCATGAAGGCCCAAACACAGCCTGTTTTTAGGAGCGCTCTGAAAGTGACATTTCAGAGGCTAAAACTCCAGAAAACAGGCGAGTTTGGGAAAATAAATCTCAAATACTATGTTCTTGAAACAAGTGGAAATGGGTGAAAAATAGCAGAATACTGGACCTTTAAGCTAAACCTGCTGAGTAGACGCAAAACCAATGAAAGTGGAAGCTCTTCCTTTGTTTGCAGTCAGATTGGGTTCCAAGGGACGCTCCGGTGCAGTTGGCTCCAGGTCGTGATCTATGCAGCGCTTGAAGTCTTCAACTCGCCTCAACACACTGCTGCTAGTCATGGGCTGGGAGGAACTGAAGACTGAAAGCGCCACACAGTGAGAACTCCTCAGGGACGTTTGTGTCACAGACACTGAAGGAAAGATGTTTGAATGTTTCACAACTGACGGATGTAAGGAGACGAAGATATATGTTCACCGTTTCTCTCCTAACTTATTTGATGCTTTTAATCATTTCTCTCATTTGTTTTTATTCCTGTATATTATTATCTTCTTTTATTTTACTTCCTGATGACAAACATCCTCATGGGTGGTCATTGGTCTTCCAACGTCTTATTGTCACTGATGATTTAGTCATAAAGAACTGAATCCAGACATGGAAATTCCTCAGCCCTATTCAGTGCAGTGCACTAAAGTAAATGCACCAAATGATAACAAAGGTGCATAAAATGCCAGAAAAATACACAATGACGACAAAAATATACAAAATTATAACAAAAACAAACAGAATGATTGATAGCAAAAACACACAAATGGCATAAAAAAGAAACATGAAGAAAACACAAAAACGCATAAAATGACAGAAAAATACACAAAGATGACTTCAAAAAGATAACAAAAACACCCAGAATGAGGGATACCAAAAACACACACAAACACCACCATAACAAAACAAGAAAAAAAAACACAAAATAATAACAAAAATGCATAAAATCATTCCAAAAACAAACTAAATGACCAAAAAATACATGAGACGACGAGGAAAATATACCAAATTATACCAAAAACCCACAGAGAGAGGCATACCAAAAACACACACGAACACCACCTAAACAAACAAAAAACACAATGACAACAAATATGCTTACAATTTGAGAAAAACATAAAATATAATGTATGTAATGTAATGTATAATGGCATAAAAAAGAAACATGAAGAAAACACAAAAATGCATAAAATGACAGAAAAATACACAAAGATGACTTCAAAAAGATAACAAAAACCCACAGAAAGATGGATACCAGACACACACACAAACTCCACCAAAAACAAAAAATAAAAACACACAAAATGACAACAAAAAGGTAGAAAATCAATCTAAAACAAACTAAATGACCAAAAAATACACAAGATGACAAGGAAAATATAAAAAATAATGCATACACGTGACGTCAAATAAGATTCTGATCAATCAATAGTGTGACTGCAACTGAGACTTAAAAAGAGGAGGAATTTATTAATATTAATGATTTATTTTCTAACCAAGAACAGCGAGGCATTAGTTCTATTAATATTTAATTCCAGAGATGTTTATTTTGGTGACACTTATCAAAGCATGTGGATTAATATAACACATGAAAAAGAATGTTGTAGAAGCGCCAAGAAGCTTTTTTAAATATCAATGCCTCTGCACTCACATACTAATATCTAATATCTGGGTTGAAATCATATCAATGTATGGCAGTAGTGTCTAAATGTTAATTATTAGGTGTAAAACCACATTGTTCATATCTGTTAAAGCATTCAGAATTTCCATGAGCAGCAAACCTAAAATAATAAGAAAAAGGACAAAGTAAAAGCTATAAAACAACAAAGAAAAAGAGCATTGATTGTGTAACAGTAGACCAGACATGGGAAACCCCTGGCCCCGGGGGCCACATGAGGCCCTCTGACTTATTTAGTGCGGCCCTCAAAGGAAAAGTACAAAATAAAAAATAAAAAATGACAGAAATATACACAAATGAACAAAAATAATAGAAACATCAATAAAATTACAGTAGAAATACAGAAAATACACAAAATTAACTGAAAAATTTAAAAAACAACAAAATATGAAAAACATTGCTATAAAAACAAAAAGGAAAAATCACTAAAACGACAAAAATAACACAAAATGAGAAATGCTGACATGAATGTTGATCATGTGACCCTCAGATCAGATACCATTACATGTTTGTGGCCCCGCCCCCTGTGATAGACGTTTTTCATCTCTGTTTTTCGGAGGTGGTGATTGGTTAAAATGTGTCCGACCACTGTTTGCAGTTCCTGTATGACCTGATAGCAACAGAACCAATTAAATCTTTTTTTTTTTTTTTTTTTTTTTAATCAAAAAAATAAAAATAAACCTTGCCATCTTTTAGCAGATTTTTCCACTCAGGTTGATCAATATAAATACTTTGAGCTGAGGTTTCAATGTTTGTCATTAATTAAATTACCATTACATGTATTTCTAGACATGCATGTATTATAATAATATAGGGTGTCAGTGTCAGAAAGCACTCACCTGTTTGTTCATGAATATGTAAATGAAAGGGTTAACCACGGTGGAGAACTTGGCCAGCAGTGATGGCGTGATGCTGGCCTCAGGAGGTAAAACGTCACGTGGTCCAAAGGTGGAGAGCAGCGCCGCCACTCCATAGGGCAGCCAGCACACCAGGTAGCAGATCACCATGGTAACCACCATCAACAACACCCGCTGCTCTCTGTGACGGGTTACCACCGAGCTCACACTGCTCACCTACCACACACACACACACACGCACACACACACACAGTGACCACAACAGAAACACACAAAATACGTGTAAAATATACATAATGACCATATAAATACGCAAAAAATATACCTGAAAGGCTCCAAAAACACACAAAGTGACAGAAAAAAAACACAAGTGTAAAATAAATACAAAATGACCACAAAAATTCACACACTTGAAAAGCGCCAAAAAACGACAAATGACAGAAGAAAAAAAAACACAAAAGGACAACAAACATATACAAAATAACTCCCAGCGACACTAAACAACAACAAAAATGCACAAAAAATATACTTTAAAGGCTCCAAAAGCACACAAAATGATAGAAAACACACAAAATAAGAGTAATATATATATAAAAAATAAATTAAAAAAATGCACAAAATAAAAATATACTTGAAAGGCACCAAAAAACACAAAAGAACAACAAATATACACAGAATAACTCCAACAATACCACACAAAACAACAACAAAGTGCACAAAAATAATATACTTGAAAGGGTACAAAAACACACAAAATCATGGAAAACACAACATAGGTGTAAAAACAAGTGTAAAGACAATAGACAACAAAAATGCACAAAAGATTACACTTGAAAGGCTCCAAAAAACACAAAATGTCAGAAAAAAAACACAAAAGGACAACAAAGATACACAAAATAACTCTGACAACACGCAAAACGACAACACAAATGATAAAATTGCACAGCAATAACAAAAGTAACTGTAGAATGGATGAAATGTCAACAACATGAACAGGAAGTGATTGATTAGAGAACTTTATTTATTTAATTATGTATGTATTATTAGCTGGGCTGTGAAACATCCCTAAATCATGCAAGCTTTCCTGTAGTCCCTGAAGGTCACTGATGCATGATTTGCTCAAACCAAGGCCAGGTTTTTTACACTGTGAGCTCTGCAGGATCAAAGATTTAAATAAATCAGCTGAGGAACTCAAAGGTCCTTCTGAGCGTCAGCGTTTCTATTCTGTGTCCGTCTTTGGTTTTTGTTGAACTAAATCACTTCCTCTATGTTTCTCAGAGGAAATCACAGGCCTTTCCATCCAGGTGACAGATGCTGAGTCAGCTTTAAGAACATGTCCGACCTCCACAGCACACCGTTAGGATGAACTCCCTCATGGTAATACGTTACAGCGTGACAGCGTGGGCTCAATAAAAATGCGGAGGTCACATGACCAAGAGTAGAGTCCACACCCAGCTGTGAGCTTTTTCTAATTTGCTACATTACTCCCACTTCTGACACTTCCACATCACATTTCAATGCCTTTTCTGCACATTTTTTCCACTTTCAAGACATTTTCAGCACTTATAAACTCTTTCCACCACTTTTCCACCTAATGTCACATATGTTGACCCATTATTGTCAATTTAACCCTCTTTTCACTATATTTCATGATTATTTTTTGCCAATTTAACCACATTCACCATTTGACACTTTGAACCCTTTTTACCACTTTTTCCTGTCTGTTTTTCTCCACTCTAATTTGCTAAACTTTTAACCATTTTCTCTGGTTTTTAAAATCCCATTTCACCACCTTTTTAACATTTTTGGTCACTTTAACCCATTTTAATTCTGATTAAAACAAGGATTTACATCTTTAAGATGACTATACACTATGGCAGGTTATGAACCACTGGTTGAGAACCACTGCGCTAAACAACTGGTTCCAAACAGTTGGAAGTTCGTCTGTTTTCACTCTTCAAAGTTTATGAAAATGGAAAACCTACAAAAAAGATGAATGTGTCTCTGACTTCCTCAGTGTGCGACAGAACGTTTGATTTTCCTGTTTTTCCTGCAGCTTTATTCTTTGTAGCAAATGGTAATCAGTCTGGCTGATTTTTAGTGTATAATGCCCAAATCCTGCGTAGTATTTAACTACGCCTGGCTGATAGACAAAAACGGAAATTATGGAAGCACTGAGGTGAACAACATGGAGCCCAAAATCAAAGTGCTTGTATGTTTGCTGGAGACATTTTGTTAATGGTAGGTTGTGTATTTTGGGGATCTAATTTCTTCCTGACTGATTTTATGACATTGATTATGAATTAGCCGACATTTAAATTGTAATTTATTCAGTAATGACTGAAATGTTTATGGTTAGTACGTCTAACTTGAAGACAAGCAACGTGAAATTAACAGTAAATATGCAATGTGTTGACTTGTATATGAACCAGAGAGCAAACATTTGTTGAAGCAAAGGTCGGGAAAATGGGAATATCTAATCATTTAGTGTTATTTACATTTAAATATCATTGTATTTTATCAACATGTTATCAATAACTGACCATTTAAATGATACCTGTACAATTATAATGGGTTTTTTGTACAGTCACGTAATAGAACTGAACATTTACATGAATCCTGAATCTTATAATAAATGTTATCATGTTTTTTGAAAACACACAGGTAGTCTGAGCTTCTCTGCTAAGGATACAGGTATAATAAACATTTTACAGGTTAAAGTGAACGTCTGAGCACGATTCATGTTCTCAGTGATGAGTTAGACATGACATGTATTGATCCTTTACCTTTAACACAGTTCTCTTATGCTTTATATCAATATTTCTTACATTCCTTCCTCTCTCCTTCCTGCTCAGTGGTGAACTTTACACCACAGTAATATTACACATATTGACTGATGCTCATGATGTTTGATTACCATGAGACTGGAAAGTTACTGAGATTCTTCCTTCATCACTGTGTCCATCATAAGCTTTAAAGTTAGGAAAGTTCACGTCCTAATGAGGCACGTTGATGACAACATGTAGAAATGAACCTGTGGTTTCATAGACTGTGTATCTCCTCTTTTAGAAAAGAAATTAAATGTTGGAGTTTGCAGAGAAAATGTGTCGTCAGCAAAAGCTGTGTTGGTTGTAAAGCACAAAGAGGTTTATACAGTATGTATGTGTCAGTCAGTGGAAGAACAGAGAATGTTTCTGACACTTTTCTTTGCATTTGATCATGGAAACATTGTGACAGATAAAGACAATCAATGTTTGAAGCCCCAGTAATACAATAGATAGGAACAGAGCTTCATTTGGGCCGGAGCAAGATCCGGCACCTAAGATTTTGACATTTTTCTTTTTTTTCAGCCCCTCATTTGCTTTGAAGTCATTTGATTACATTTTTAAGTATTATGTTTAGACAGCTGTGTCTTTTATTGAGTTGAAATCACTGGAAATGTCATTGTACACACAAAACTGAACATAAAAACTGAGTGAGGAAGAGCGCTCAGAGGGCTGCTGCACTGAGAGGGCTGATCACTTCTTATCCACCCGTACGTTTACAGCACTCATCATTTACTAAAGGATGAGTTCACTCAGAATGTAGGCTTATTAAAGGGGGTAAACGCCTTAATTTTGTCCCGGTAAGTTGAGGAAGTGTACAGCCCTCTTGCTGCAGCCATCTCACTGTAGCGGGGTCGCTTTAAGTCGCTTGAAAAGTTCATATTTTTAAACTATCAAATCACGCAAATCACGTCGCTTGAAGTTGCGTCATTCACATTGATTTTGAATATCATCTAGTCGCTTCAGTCGCGTTCGGTGTGAACACACTGAAAGTTTAGTGACCTTTGTGGCTAAATTAGCGGTGATTTTACGCTGTCCTTGGTGCTGAAACATGGCAGATGTGACAGCTGTCACTCACAGACGTAACGGGCGATTGTCTGTGCTTCTTTCACGCTGATTCATCATTCTTTTATTAAACATTGAGGTTCATTGGCTGGTTGTGTTCACATGATATTATTGACCCATTTAGTTAGCAAAAGGCGCTTGAAAAAATGTATTCTGTGATATTTTTGTCTCTCTCTTACTGTCGGAACAACACGTGGCCTGTGTTCCAGGACCTGATGATTTACAAATTAAGCACTGGATGGGAGGTATATATATATATATATATATAGTATATATCAGTGACGTGCTGTGAGCACTAAGGTTGGGTAGGCAGGGCGTTGCAAAGACCACTAATGTCGACACCAATGACAATTCCATATGTTTCTGCTGGCAAGTGTTAATCTAACAAAAATCAACATCATAAAACACCATTAAAGAAACAATTACTTAATAGCCTCCACACTCTCCCAACAAGATATATCTCATGACATGGCAGCACATCCGTTGTTTGTGTTGGAAACACAGAAACACGGAGAAAATGACGACAACAACAACAACTCAGAACAGTCTCAGTGAGGAGCATCCACAAGGTCAATCCTTCCTTTCACTGTGGAAAGAAGAAAACATGTTCTGACCTTACCTTTGCTGAAGCTCTGGTAACTCAGGTATTGGTCTTCCATCTTTTAAAAGCTGTCGTTTTTCCTCAAAAAAAAGTTTATTTATTGTCTCTCATTTTTCTTTCTCATCCATCCTGTAGTGTTATCCCGCCCACTAGCTAGAGAACGTTGCAGCAGCGGCCATGCGATATCATTCACTAATGCACTGTGAACTTACATATAGCATTTAGCATAGCACGGTTACGTCCAAAGGCAGTGCAGAGAGCTGCCTTTGGACATAAATGGTTTTCATCTTGGGGAACTGACTGCACATGTGCAAACACCTAAAAACACGCTATGGGAACAGAGGCAGAGCAGCAATGTGCTTTTGGGAGAGGGTGTGGCCTCCTCCTGCCTTACAGCAGAGTGAGACTGTGCAGCGTCTCCGCCTTACCAGGAAATAGCGATGTTTAGTCATTTGGGCTATGAAAAGCACAAAATATTGACACTTTCAAACTTATAGGTACTGTAGGTTATCAGAAAAGTAAAAATAAATAATTTATAATTATATTATAATTAAAAAATAATCAAAATATCAATTCATCCTTGGGTAGGCACTGCCTACCTTACCTACCCTGACTACACATCACGGGTACAATATATATATAATAAATAGGATCCAACAGGAAAACTTGCTGATAGGTTTTTTAAAAACAATATTGAAGGAACCCTCAGACTGGATTATGTGTTCAATGAAAAAGAGAAATGTAATAACTTTGAAACAACTTTCATAGCGTCAGCAATAAAAAGCAAAGCAAAAGCAGAATGCAGTATCTGCACAACAGTTACTGAACTTTGGGAAACAAACTGTGCCGTCTGAGTTTTGCTGCTGTATTTTGGAACGTGGAGATCAAGCAATGGATTCATAGCCAGAACTTTTCCTTCATCTTTACAATTCTTCAATTTCATTTTGCAGATGTTTTTATCCAAAGCGATGTTCAACATGAATATTTAGAGATGAATGGACTTCCTCAACAACCCACAGTGATGGACCAGGTTGGATTAGAACCAACGACCCATAATGCAATGCACACTACGTGTTTGATTAAAGAAAAGATCTTTAAATTAATTAAACTCAAGCTCTTCCTTTGCATTTTCACAGAACTCTTTCTCTGCATCTGATTTAATGAATAACTGAGAAGTGAGACATTAAAGCACTTAAACGTGACTGTTTGATGTCGTTGGATCAAAGTTTCTAATAAATGATTAAGTGCAAAGCAACATCAGTAATCAAAAATATCAGCCATCAGAAAAACAACTGTTCCATTTATTCAGTTAACATTCTTTAGTTTCGCGTTATAACTTACATAAAACTGAGTTATTCACTGTATATTTGGCAATTGAAAATTGTCAAATATACTGTTCTCGAAGGAGTTCTCATTTTTCTTTCACAACTTGATTTGTCCTTGAACTCCTCCTAGGCTATTAATGCAGCACTAATGACACGCGTCATCTCATAGGGCCAATGTCAAGGATGTGCAGTCGCCCTTTTTTGGAGCCAAAATATCAAGGTCCCGTCAACAAAATTTTTCATATCTCTATGAATATTTATTATACAAGTTCGATGCTTACATTTATGAAAAGCTCATTTCAAGTGGAGTATTTTATTTAGTTGGACCGAAGCTGCACGACCTACCAGTAAAAAGATCGGTAGGGGTCAAAGTTCCTGACGTCAAAAGACAAATAATATACTTTTTTCCTTATAACTTGGCCGATGGTACCATTGAACATTTCCTTTCAATGTGTGACCTTGACCTTTGCTGAAGGTCATGTTTAAGATCAAGAGCTCCTCAGAAAAATTCACAAAGTGAGACCTCAGGACGACAAAGCTCAGCGAAAACAATAAACATATTTTATTCCCTTTAACTTGGCTACAAATTGAGATACAGTGCTCAGACTGGTACCATTGAACAACATTTCCTTTCAATGTGTGACATTGACCTTCATTCAAGGTCATATTTAAGGTCAAGGTCAGTCTTCTGTTTTTCCGTCATTATTACTTTCATTTTCATTAGTAAAAATAACAAATATGTCAACAACTCCAGATACAGGTTGTCATTTTTGCCAATTTTTAATTGCCAAATACGTATTGGCCTTGCAAATACATGTCTCGCCTAGCTAAATGTGAATATTTCTGTTAAACTCCATCCACACTCATCTCAATATGCATTAACACACTGTTAAATAAAGCTTTATTTAAACGACTGAAATATAAGAAAATGGATCAATAAAATCCACATCCTCTAAGTCGCACTAGATGTTTTACACTCAGCAGATCAATAAGAAAACAATCACATCCGCTGCTTTAGAAACCACTTATTGATGGACAAACATTAGTGGGATTGGTTCATATAATCTGTATCAAAGAAATCAGATTACAACCAGTAATGGAGACGTAACTGCTTTAAGGAACAATGAGAACATCAACGATATGAAGATGGATCTAAGAGATGGGCTTGATCAGTGCTGTCAGTGGAACATCTACTGCTGATATTCAAAAGAAAAAAACTTACACATGGAAAAAGAAAAATAAGGAATCAAATGAACTCTCAGGTTTCCTCTGGGATTCTGTTCCTTCCTGCGTCTCTGGTTTCACGTTTGGATCAAACTGAGAAAGAAACATTACAGCTGCATTTACAGCACTGTCTCTGTTCAAAATGACCTTTAATATAAAGAATACCTGCATTTATCCCATCAGAAAACCAAGCTGTAAATGCCATCCCAACACTTATCCTGCTCCATCAAAATGTGTTCTATTCCAAAGATAAAGGGAGAAAATTATGTTGAAAACAAACAAATAATAAACAACCACCAAATAAAACAGAAGAAAAGAGATCATAGTAAGAATGAAGTAAAACACTATGCATCGTCTGGGGTCGCAAGACACTGGGAAGGGGGTCACCAAATGCCTTCAAGAAACTAAAAATATCTTCGACAACTACACCTATTTTCATCACTTTTTCTTGCCATATTTTTGCTGCTTTTAATGCATTTTTTCTACATTACTCCTATTTCTGACACTTCATCACATTTCAATGCCTTTACTGCAAATGTTTTTCCACTTTCAAGACATTTTCAGCACATATGTTGACCCATTATTGTCACTTTGAACCTCTTTTCATCATATTTCATGCTTATTTTTGCCCATTTAAATACATTCACCATTTTTCATCCCCATTATTTCCCAGTTTAAACTAATTGTTCCAATATTGACACTTTGAAATCTTCTTACCACTTTTTTCTGTCTGTTTTTGCCCAAGTTCTGTGGTTTTTAAAATCCCATTTCACCACCTTTTCCACCATTTTTGGTCACTTTGAACCCATTTTATTCCTGATTTCTATCTTTAAGATGACTATAATAAAAGTTCCTGGATAACAGTGGATAATATTCAGTGAATAAATGAATGCGTTTATCACAGATTCATAGAACACTGGATCATCATTTTGCTGACTTTATGGATGGACCCCAAAAATCTCTCCCCTTTATTCCCCCTTATAGATGACCCTGTCTCCACATGACTGTTCTTCAACGTTCATGTCTGTGTTCAACCACCTTCAGCTACAGTGGGGGTCCCTGCTCTCTGGAACCTTTATTTTGGGGGTCTGGGGCTGAAAAGGTTGAGAACCACTGGTCAGGACTCCATATCCCACAATGCAATGTACCAAACTTTTCCAACATTGTCAATAACAGCGTTTACAGTGGAGATTCATTCATTTTTTTTAAGCAAATAATCTTTTATTTATTGATCATGAAGCATACTGTGTATTTATCTGATTAAACATGATCGTCTCCTGCAGCTTTAAACTATCTAAACAGTAATAAAACTCTTTCTTTTGTTAGTTTCAGATTCATTCCCTGTGTCTTTGATGTGTGCGTACTGTGTGATTAAGGTCAAACAGGTTCCTTCTTTAAATCCTATTTTCCACTTTGATGAGCAGGAAAATGTGAATGATGAATTATTTCATTTGTGATGGAATGAAGATATTTGTCAAAGTCAAAGAGGTTGAGAAGTTTAGCTCACGTCTGCAGCTTCTCCTCCTCCTCAGAGCAACGCACACAGCTAGAAACGGGACACGGTGTGACAGCTGTCCCTGTCCTGCAGCATTACACTCACTTGTTCTACCGTTGCATCAGTGACAGGAATGATGCTCCACACGACTCTGTTTTATTCCTCATTTAATCAACTCAGACAAGTCTGTGGTAAAATAACTAATTCTAACTCCTGCTGCTGCTTACAGTCACACACACACCTACGGGATGTGCTTTATTTCCTGTGAGTTTGTGACATAAATAAAAGATCTGGTGAGTAAAATGCAGGAAATGAACAGGACTCACTACACGTTTAATCCAGGCTGAAGAAAACACTATTAATTTATTATTTTGCCTTTAATACAGACAATTTAAACGTGCTCTTAACGCTGAACGAATGCCAAACTTTGCTGTATTCTATACTTTCACTTTCTCAAATCTAGTTTGAATAAAAAGCTGTATAGAAAGATCTGAGCTGGCACATCTCGTTACTTTGTCACTAATCCTGGCAACAGCAAACATTATCAAAAGCTAATTCCAGAAAGAAAGAAAAAAGTCTCTGGAGACGACAAAAATGTGTGATATCACGACCCAAAATAGTCGGGAACCACTGATGTAATGTCACATACAATGTAGCCCTACAGTGAAATGTGTCTTTGAATTTTACCTATCCTGTTGACCGACAATATATAATAATTAAAAAAATAAAAAATAATAATAATAATCTGTAACCATGGGTAGTCTTAAATCGGCTAATGTGTAATTTGTGGCAATGCATGGAGGCTCCTGACTGCTAGTTGATTTGGATATCTACATACAGTTTCCAATTTTATTTATTTTTTTAATTCATGTACGCCCATGACAATTTGCATAACCCTGGGGGTACCCGAACCCCACTTTGCAAACCCACATTGGAGCATTGAATGAGTTTATTTCTATACTCTGTTTTATCCTGTATGACAGAATTATGAATAAAATATTCTTTTGTTTGAATGAATCCTCCAATGTGTGCCTTTGAATTTAGATTGTTTACCAACAAAGAGAAAAATCCCACTTTATTAATAATTATTTACTCTGGGTCCTTATCTTTACTAAAGGCCAATATTAAAGTCAGTTTTAGACGATGTGATGCTCCCAGCTTTGTGGGCTCAGTTTGATGAGTTTGAGCTCAGAACTCAACCCCATCCTGTGGCTTTGGGATGAGACGACGGGTCAGGCCTTGTTGTTCAACATCAGTGCCTGACTTACTAAATAAATGGGCACAGAAACACTTTAACATCATATAGATAAATAGATGTAGATAAGGCAAGAATGAGCTTGGAGCTGCTTGTTTAAATGATAAAAGCTATAGGAGACGATCATGTTTTATCAGATAAATATAAAGTATTGACCACCTCATGGATCAATAAATCAAAGATTATTTGCAAGGGAACAAAATATATAAACGGTTGAAATTGTTGCTCTAATGTTTTTTTTTTTATCTCCACTGTAAACGCTCTCTTACATTTTTGGAATCGTTTGGTGGATTGCCTTTAAATTCAAATATATTTTCTGTGTATTCATTTCATGATTTTCCATAAATGAATAATATCGATTGCAAACTTCAGTCTTACGAAGTAGAAAATTACAGAAAATTGTGCAAAATTTAATTGATTGACAGTCCTAAAAAAAGTTTTTTATTAAAATATTCAATGATTCTTTGACAAAAACATATGAATAAATTCTGTGACAGTAATAATGGGTAGTTTAATGAGACTTTACTGCTCCCATCATAGAGCAGATTTTACAGCTTATTTGATGAAATGCCAAATCTTCCCTTGGACAGCTTTAAAATATAACCTTTCAAACTAAAAGTCCTTCTTAGTTTACTGCAGCGCACGTCCATTAATGCAGGACAATGGATCCAAACAGCTGGAGACAACAGCAGGTTTACTTCTTTAGTTCTTTACATAGATGATGCGTTTTCAACCTTAGCACAAATACAACCACTGTAGATAAAGGATGGTTTATTTAAGGTAAAATGAACTAAAAAATGCACTAAAATTAAATTAAATGAAGTTCAACATTAAGAAAAAAGTATTAAGTGAAAATGATGTAGTGAAGAAAAATCTAGAATAACTGTTTGTGCAGGTGATGCTAGCGTTAGCATCAACAGACAATCACTGACATCTAACACTAACTACTCGTCTCCTGTGACTCACTGACACAATCCTAAACAACTGTATTTCTATACTTTCACTTTGTGAATCTAGTTTAACTAAAATGCAGTAAAACAAAAATCTGAGCTCAAACATGATCAAAAACTAATTCTTGATATCAAAATGGGGAAACAATAAAAAAAACAAGGTTAGGAACCACTGCACTAAATACTGTTTCATTCACTTATTTATACAATTTGATTCTTTAAAATGTGTGTTATCACTCATTCATTCCATCATTATGATCTATAGATGCTTTGAAATAGTTTCCTAAGCAAAATGTTGTCTACAAAAACTTCTAATCAGATTATTATCTCTTCCTCACAGTAGTTTTAATCCTGGTCGTAATTCAAGTAAAATATGTTTATACCATCATTATAATCCAGTTTTATTTCAGCCATAAAGTGTCCATGTGGTCACTGAGCTCTGTCTTGAGGCCTTCAGAATCAGCAGCGTGTTTGGCTATGGAAGTGTTAGCACAGGTTTACACGGGGCACTTTTCATTGAAAGCTGATGGTTTTTCCATCTTTCCTTGACGTCTACGCACACACATACTGTAACCTGTGGTTCACCTCCAGCTGGAGGTTGATTACTGCGGTGATGCTGATAAAGATCAGATTCAAAGAGTTTATAAAGAGCACACAGCATGGAGACTGTTGTTCATCAGCTTCCACATTTGGAGAGGATGATAAAGATGATGAAGATGAAGCAGCTCAGCGTGAGTAGAACAGTCCAGATGACCAAAGGTGAGCTCAGAACATTCCTCCTAAACTCCTGCTGATTTAGTTACTCATTAATCTGTTTATGTATAACATTGATGGATGTTTGAATGTTGCAATGATACAGTATATATAACCTGAGTCGAGAAATTACACCTGAAGCAAATTAAAAATAAATATTTAGTTTAGCTTTGACAAAACCACAACAATAGCTTTTTTAAATAAACTAGAGGTGGGACTTGATTAAAACAATTAGCAGCTAGCTTTGAGGCGCTATCTGCTACAGGTTTAGTATTGAGGCTCGAGCTGCTACATGTTTAGTATTGAGGCTCGAGCTGCTACATGTTTAGTATTGAGGCTCGAGCTGCTACATGTTTAGTATTGAGGCTCGAGCTGCTACATGTTTAGCATTGAGGTTGTTGTGTTTGTAACAACTTAAAGTAGAATAAGACGGAGATGGAGCATCCACAGATGTCTTTTACTTGAACAGCCGGTTACACACAGAGCCTGAGCACAGCTATATGTTTAGCATTGAGGCACTAGCTGCTAGATGTTTAGCATTGAGGCGCTAGCTGCTACATGTTTAGCATTGAGGCGCTAGCTGCTACCCCTGCCACAAACTTTCACACAACCGGGCTTTAGCCTTCCATCCAGTGTTTTTATTTAAACTAAAATTAACGCCCATGAAGCACAGCAACGACTTCTCCTCTGGTTCTCCTGTTTCTTGTGTTGTGGTCTGTGCATCAGTTTTATTGGTATACCAGGAACTTAAGCAATGATAAAGGTTCCATGCTGTTTGGAGTGAAAAAAAGAAGAAAAATAGATAGAAACTATAGAACCTATAACAGCACTAGAACCGATAGAACCGATAGAAGCTTGGTGTGTGACCCTCACCTGACGAATGGCGAGCATCAGTTTGCTGTAGGAGTACAGGATGATGCTGAAGGGCAGCACCAGGCAGAAGGTAAACAAACAGACGATGTAGGAGACGTTGTTGGGTGTCTGTGTCTTCCAGTCCACTGAGCAGGTGGTACCGGGACCCTCGGGACCGTATTTGCTCCAGCCAAGCAACGGGGGAACCGTCCAGGCGATGGAGTAGAGCCACGAGAAACAAATCCCTCCGAGCGCCGGCCGGAAGTTCCTGCTGTTGGCCAGAGTCGGAGAGATCATGGTGCAGTAACGCTCGTAGGAGAGAACGGCCAGAGAAATTAGGGAGACAATTCCTGTACAGGAAAGAAGAACGAAATTATTTAACTCTAAATAACACAAATGAACACTAACTAAATGTATGATCTGAGAGCACAGGGAACAGCTGATCAACTTTCATATTTGCTTCCTAAAGCAAACCTAAACTGGGTTTCTTATTGGTTTTGGACGTGTTCTTTGAAAGATTCACTGAAAACTATGGCTGGGCAATGTGAACCAAAGCACACATCTCAATATTTTTTCTCAAATTGTCAATATACAATATAAATCTTGATGTTTTAACCCCGATCAATTTGCTGATGTAAAAAGCCTTTTTTAACAAACAGCTGCACAATATGTTCCACTTCTGTCTTTTTCTCCTCTAAAGCAGTGTTTCTCAACCTTTTCAGGCCACGAACCCCAAAATAAAGATCCCAGAGAGCAGGGACCCCCACTGTAGCTGAAAGTGGTTGAACACAGACATGAACATTATAGAACAGTCATGTGGAGACAGGACCATCTATAAGGGAGAATAAAGGGGAGAGATTTTTGGGGCCCATCCATAAAGTCAGCAAAATGATGATCTATTGTTCTATGAATCTGTGATTCATCTGAAAAATATCAAATCAATCTTTGTCATTGCACATGTTACAAAGCAACATAGCAACTAAATTACGTTTCAGTTACATCCCGTCCAAGAAACATGAAAAGACAATCACATATAACATGGGAGGACAGGGGAAGTAGAACTGTGAGTCGCCACTAGGGCAGCGCCCCGTATTTCTTAGATACAAAGTGGAAAACAGGAAGTAAGAAGAGAGGTGAAAAAAGGCAGGTCCCAAACTATGCTCCTTTAGTATGGGGGCACAGTGTGGGATTAGGAAAAAAACTCTACAACACATAGAAGCACCAAAAAACACAATTACAACAGAATTCAAAGACATAGCACATAACACATGTGGGCGAGGGGGAGGATTGCAGCCAGCCACTGGGGGGGGCTGGCAAGCAGCCACACGAGTGCAACGCCACACCCCTCCTGCAGCCACAACGTGGGGGGGAGGGGGGATAAGGGACCAAAGAAGGTGTTGAGTTATGATCTCGTTCACCTCATCTGTGCACAGTTGAGTCCATCGTCTGATGACGTGAAATGACATTGGATAGATTTGATTCAGAAACAAAGTTCCCAGGTGATAGCTGTGATGGGAAACAAACATCCTGGAGAATAAAGAGATAAACTGGCTGGCTGTCTTGGGGAGTCAATGAAGATAAAGATTGATTTTGGCAGGCAAAGCACAGTTTCCGTGGAGTCCGGGTCCCGGAGCAGTAAATCCAGTATGGTGGCCCTTTAACTTCCATGCCGAGCTGTCAACTTCTCCAAGTTAGATTACATCTCACGTAGACGTTCAAAAGTAGCAACCTGCTGACTTCTGAGTTTGTTTATCACATGAGTCTGAGTGTTAAGAGCCCTGCACAATCCGTCAAAAATGACAAGCAGCCTTCCCAAAACAGCTGCCAAAGTTTTTCGAACTTTGTGATGAATAAGCAAACTGTCAGCTCCAATCAGCAGCATACCTGTTATCATAATTCCAATCATGTAAATGTCTTCCATGTCCTCAATGGAAAGGATAGAAAGACACACTGTCCTCCACTTATCCCATGAGTCCAGCGTGTATCCGGCAGCAAACTTTCCGTCAGGACAGGCGGGCTCGCCTCTGCCCATTCTTTTGTGTGGTCGATTTCATTGAGAGACCAGCTGATCAATTCCATAATTTAGGTTTTGGATAGAGATGTAGAGAGAGGATCCTTTTAGATTCTGACAAAACACAGCACAAAACAAGCCAGCAACAGCAAGGGCAGATAAGGAGAGGGAGAGAAAAAAAGCCTCCGCCTTCATTGAGAGCAAGTGAAGAATATCCAGAAAATGTACTATTATTTGGGGCATAGTATATCGTCATCTTAGAGATGTAAATCCTTGTTTTAATCAGAAATAAAATGCGTTTAAAGTAACCAAAAATGGTGAAAAAGGTGGTGAAATGGAATTTTAAAAACCAAAGAAATTGGTTAAAAGTTGCAAATTATAGAGTGGGCAAAAACAAACAAAAGTGGTAAAAAGGGTTCAAAGTATCAATAGTGGCAAAAATGGGGGAGGGGAGGTTGGGGTAAAGCAGGAACAATTAGTTTAAACTGGCAAATAATGGGCCTGAAAAATCGTGAATATGGTTAAATTGGCAAAAATAATCATGAAATATGGTGAAAAGAGGTTAAAAGAGACAATAATGGGTCAACATGTGTGACATTAGGTGGAAAAGTAGTGGAAAGGGTTTATAAGTGCTGAAAATGTATTGGAAGTAGAAAAATTGTGCAGAAAAGGCATTGAAATGTGATGTAGAAGTGTCAGAAATTAGAGTAATGAAGCAAAAATGCATTAAAAGGCGCAAAAATATGGCGTGAAAATAGGTTAAAATATGAAAAGTTTGGTGTAGTTGCAGAAAAAGGGTAAAAATAAGCAAAAATGGTCTCAACAATTGCTCAGAAAATATTGCTAGGTTCTTGAAGGCATCTGGCGAACCCCTCACAGTGTCAGAAGAGAGTTCAGCAATGACAATAACAAAGGCTGTAAAATACAACACAAAAATTAATTTTATTGACATAATGTCTCCTTCAGTATTAGCAGGATCAACTGCATGAAAATGGATAGAACAGAAAAATGATATTGGACAAGTGAGTGTTTAGAGGAGGAAGAGGTTAATGGGATTGGAGTGAGATTAGCCATTGGTTCTGGTCTGATCATTAATATTTTTAAAAGGCTCTGTGTGTGTGTGTGTGTGTGTGTGTGTGTGTGTGTGTGTGTGTGTGTGTGTGTGTGTGTGTGTGTGTGTGTGTGTGTGTGTGTGTGTGTGTGTGTGTGTGTGTGTGTTTGTGTGTGTGTGTGTGTGTGTGTGTGTGTGTGTGTGTGTGTGTGTGTGTGTGACAGTTTTACATTTATTAATCAAATCAAATCTTCATCTGATCATCATCTCACACACGTTTCAAGGTGACGTGTTTACTTGTTTCTCACTCAGAGTTACTCACTCCTACAACCTTCACAAAGAGCATCTGGGATTAAAACCCACAACCTCCTTTAGCTAATGAGCAGCATTAACGTCTATTATTCTAAGTTTATCCTTTTGCTTTGTAAAAAGGAAACGTAATGAATCAATGTTTCATTGAACAAAAATCAGTAATTAGCAACAAAAGATTCCTCCTCTACTTGTCTTTATTTCTAATTGTTATAATTGTGTTACTTTGGGATCCTCAAGTGGTTTGGTTTATAATCAGTGTTAATCATCACAGGCCCTTCACATTAGTCAGGCTGATTTAAAGAGGAAGCAACACTTTAATCACTAAATACACAATTAACAGCCATGATTGGATGAAATTACAGATGTTCTATATTAGGTTTATACCTATAATAGACCATCTAACGCTGACCTGACTGTAGGTCACATTATGTCCATGGAAACAATAGGTTAGAACTTCAGTCATTGAAAAAGCATTTGTAATCGATAAGGCTGCAACAACGAATCGATACAATTGATAAAAATCGACTATTAAAAGCGTTGGCAACAAATTTCAATCTTGATTCGTTGCATCGTGGGATTTAACACAAGTTTTTGTGAGTGCACGCACCATGAGTGTTTGTGTGCGTCGACGCAGAGTGTTTGCGCACCTCAAGTGTGGTGCGCGCACCACGAGTGTTTGTGTGTGCATGCACCTCGAGTGTTATTGTGTGCGCGCACCACGAGTGTTATTGTGTGTGTTATTGTGTGTGCGCGCACCTCGAGTGTTTGTGTGTGCGCGCAACTCGAGTGTTTGTGTGTGCGCGCAACTCGAGCGTTTGTGTGTGCGCGCAACTCGAGTGTTTGTGTGTGCGCGCATCACGAGCGTTTGTGTGTGCGCGCAACTCGAGTGTTTGTGTGTGCGCGCATCACGAGTGTTTTTGTGTGTGCGCGCACCACGAGTGTTATTGTGTGTGCACGCATCACGAGCGTTTGTGTGTGCGCGCAACTCGAGTGTTTGTGTGTGCGCGCATCACGAGTGTTTGTGTGTGTGCGCGCACCACGAGTGTTATTGTGTGTGCGGGCGTACGAGTAATGGTGTGTTTGTGTGTGTGCGCACTAATGTTATCGTGTGTGCGCATGATTATTTGTTTGTGTGTGCGCGACAGTGTTTGTGTGTTTTTGTGTTCTGAAACGTTCATGTCCTGTGTGGCTAAATTAGCTGTGATTTTGCGCTGTCCTTGGTGCTGAAACTTGGCAGATGTGACAGCTGTCACTCAGCGTGAGAGATGGATGATCCGTAACGGGTGATTGTCTGTGCTTCTTTAACGCTGATTCATCATTCTTTTATTAAACATTTAGATTCATTGGTTGTTTGTGTTCACGTGATATTATTGGCCCATTTAGTGAGCGAAAGGCGCTTTAAAAAATTTATTTTATGATATTTTTGTCTCTCTTTTACTGCCAGAACAACTCGCGGCGTGGTCTGAGGGTCACTACATGTCAGAATAAAAGCACAGGTTTTGCATCCTTCACTGATTTACTAAACAAACATGTCTAATCAAATCACACATTTAACTCTGTCTAACAGTGAGAGAATGGAATCAATGGAGGTCAAAGTTCATGTAATGATCTATGAGAGCACGATTTACTAACATTTTACTACCAATAATGCACACCAATAGGGCTGGGCAATATGGACCAAAATTCACTTCTCGAAATTTCTTCTCAAAATGGCGATGTACAATATAAATCTCGATAATTTTAATTCAAATAAAGTCTGAGCAGAAAGACAATTCTGTGTTAATTTTGCTGATGAAAAATGCCACATAGGCTAAAAAGGCTAAAATTGGAATACAAATTAACTTCAAAAACATGGGCAACAAGCAGCCCCAAAAGTAAACACACAAAATGACAGCAAAAAATACTCAAAATGACTAGAATAACACAAATTAACAGAGAGATACACAAAAGAACAACACTTATTTGAAACCAACAAAGAGTGCCCTACTGCTAGCTTGCTCTATGTATTTCTTTTCAGATTCTACATCACAAATACTTGTATATAAAATACACAAAATCAGAAAACAATGCAAAATGGGACAACAAAAATGCACAAAAGAACCACAAAAATACACAAAAGGACACAAAAAGAAAACACAATGGGCCAACAGAAGTAAATAAAAGAACACAAATAAACTAAAGGACAACAAAAGACACAAAAGGAGAAAAAATACACAATAGGTCAGCAATAATCTAATAACATACATACCAAAAGATACACAAAACGACTCGGAAAGACGTATAAAATTACCAAAAAATACATAAAAGAACAATAAAGAATACATAGGACAACAAAATACACAAAAGGAGTAAATGAAATACACAATGTGACATTTATTAAAAAAACAGCTGATCAATATGAGCCACTGTAGTCTGTTTCTCCTCTAAGGGACAGCACGTGTGAGTGAGTTCTGTAGTGTTGCTTGTTTAGGGAAATGTCTGGGTTAGAACACACTCAGTGATAGGGATGTAACGATTCACTCAACTCCCAATATGATTCGATTCACGATACTGGGTTCACGATACGATTCTCTCACGATTTATTTTACAAAATGGGACTGTAGACAAATTTTTTTTTTGGGAAAAAAACTAGAAAATACTGTACTATTTTCCTTTTATTTTTCATTGTCAAAAGAATTCCTTGATAAACTATTCAAAACAATGCAATTTAACTAAAAATAAATCTTGAATGAAATAAATAAAGGAATAATACAAATGAAAATTAAGCCTATTAATTTAAATTCTGGTTCTATAATAAACAATGCAAAACTGCATAATAGTTATTTTTCTTTTAAAAGTGCAACTGAAAATGTATTTTGTGCCTTAACAATTGGACTTTAAAAAAAAAAACCTTGATTACACTGATTTACGTCATATTTGTTTGGACCAGCAGAGGGCGCTGGTAACACAGTAGTCGGTTGGCATGCAGATATCTTGCAGTGAAGAAGAGAAGCTATGCTAGCAGACAGAGCTAATAGAAAAACGTGACTTTTACAGATATTCTTTCGGTGCTAAAGGGGTAATGAATCATTTATTAACATATTTAAGAGTAGAAGGCAGCCAGAAAGAAAGTATTAGCAGACTCCGCCCGCCTCCTACACTTGTGGATAGCGCCCTCTGCCGGTTAAAAAAAGTACTGCGATTCAATTTTCATAAAATCGATATCAACCGTGATACCTATGAATCGATTTTTAACTGCCTTACGATTAATCGTTACATCCCTACTCAGTGATCATCTAACTGAGTTTTTCAAAACAAGTATTTTAATACAAAATAAGCTATGAAAAAAATTTATATATATATATATATATATATATATATATATATATATATATATATATATATATATATCAATATAAGTGATATTGTAATTTTTTATATCGCCAAAATAGACAACTTAATATATGAATCTCGATATATTGCCCAGCCCTACACACCAATATTTACCCAATGTCACAAAAACAAGAACAATCTCACACAATTAAAGTTCAACATGTTGGAACGTAACGTTGATCAGTCCAACAAGAGAAAAAGATGAAATCCATCAACAAAGACATTAACTACATATCACTGCTAATCTAGCTATTGTTACTGTGTCATTTTAAAACATATAATTCACGTCTGAAATAGAAACTGTTCAATGATGAAATCTCTCTGACTGACAGACTAAAAAACGACTCAGAAATTTCATATGAAGGTATGAAAGAATGGAAATGAAAAGTTCAGTAAAGTTCCACAGTAGGAACAACTGTTAAAAATAAAGTCATGCAAGCGAGAATATGACTAAATACAACAACAAAACAACACAAGCACAAAGAGACTGAACTCATCCATAAAGGAAACACAACGGGTCTGTACCACGAAGCTGGATCAGTATATCCTGATATGTGTGCGTTAGTTTCTGCTAACCAAACATTCTTAAGTGTCTATTTGTACGGTTGCTTTACAGACAAACCCCGGTGCTATTGGTACGATTACCAAAGTACACGTACGTATCGTCTTAGGGTTAGGGATAGAGTTAGGTTATTTATAACCCAATATCGCAATCACTTTTAGGGTTAGGGTTACAGTAAGGTTTAGTCACGTGACCAAAACTGGCCAAAAAGGGAAACTGCGTACGGATAGAATGTCGGTATAGTGATATGGCAATCATACGGATAGCCACTGCCAACATTCTCTGTACTATGAAGCAGGATATAAACACGTTCACTAAACCAGGGGATTTCAGCCTGGCTACGTACGAGCTCCTGTGACACTGGGCGGAGTTAGTAGTATCACACCAATCACAATTACAGAGAAACTGTGGAGAGCAACTTACGTCACTATTGAGGAAGAATTCTTTAAAAATATGAAGAATTCAAATCCATAATTCAGAAAAAGCAGTAAGTAATTAATGAAGGAATGGATGAGTTTTAATGCTTAAATTAATGAGATTAATCAATATTAATCCATGGGAGAGCAAACGGACACTGATCAGTTTTGCATCAGGTCATTTTCTAAGAGATCTGATTGGTCAGGAGGCGGGGCTTTAGTACTCGCTCAGATCTGATCCAGTTCATAATCTAGTCCAAACCTGGTTAGGTGTTCCACCTAAGTTACCATGGTGATTTCGCCCTATAAGAAGTTAACCAGCATCATAGTACAGGACACACCGATTCAATCCAGGAAGTTAGCGAGAGAAAAGAGGTAATCCAGATTTGTAGTACAGGCCCAAAATGCTCAGAGTGAAATATAAACACTGGATAGTGACTAAATGCTTTTCTTATTCATGGTTGTTTTTGTTTTTTTCATTTTGAGGTCATGGTTTACAGGAGGATCTGATACGGCTGCTGTGAGAATTTATTGAACAACACATTGACAGATCGCTACAAAGAGTTAAACTACAAAGCTGGATGAACAGAACAGACATCTCTCTGTTAGCTTCACCTGATCAAACTTTAGTAATCACTCTTTTTACGTCATCCATTAATAACTTCAGTCATTTATTGCTCAGAAAATAAAAGATTCTTCAAATAGACACCGACTGAAACATTTACAATGTTTTCATTTAAAAAAGAAATGTCTTCAAGTGTTGTGCTTTGTCTTTTACCTACAGCATCTGGTCCAACAGCTTTTAAACTGAGCTACATTTAGCAAGTCTTTTTAAAAACTCAATATTTGCACATTTGCCAAAGATCAACTGTGGATAAACAGATCCAGACTTTAATTTAGTCACTTTATCTCCAGGCAGAATTCAGCAGATGTTACTGAGTCCAGATGTTAGGAGTCGACTTTGCGTGTGTGTGTGTGTGTGTGTGTGTGTGTCTCCTACTTCATTACCGACGCTTCATCACACCCAACTTTAGATTTTCTTTTATTTATTTTTTAGCATCAGTATTTTTATTAAAGGAAAAATAACAAATCAAATAAACTATTAAATCTTTCCTTCCTACTTTTTTAAATTCCAGTTGATTCCCAACATAAAGAACATGTGAACTTTACTGAAAAGATACAAATGATTGACACTCTTTAAATATGGTTTAAATTTTTATTATATTTGTTTTTGATAACAGTTACACTGTTATTCTTGCCTTGTCTTTTTCATGTGTATTTATTATTTGCGTAACCCTATTTCTCATATTGTATAAACTAAATCTGGCAATAAAACAGTTTCTAATACAGATTTATTTATTTATTTATTTATTAGAGGTGGGACCAAACACAAAGTTCACAATATGATAGATGATAATGGGCTCATGATAACGATACGTCTTGTGACATTTTAACATTACAGTATTTTGTTGCAAGATATATCATCCAATGTTTAATATTTATTAGTTCAGTGTGTTCTTACAATAAAGTAATACCAACCAACCAGAATATTAGACAAGGTTAACCATCTGATGTGCTACGCATTCACCCCAACTATGTCTGACCTACAGCTCTACATATTGAACTATTATCTTATGTTCATATTTATTTTTGTTTCTAATGTCTGATCTTATGTTATTATGTTGCTGCAAAAGTGAATTTCTCCTCTGGATCAATAAAGGAGTATTCTATTCTATTCTATTCTATTCTATTCTATATTTGTAAGGTGAGAGCAACAACCAGAGGTGGCAAAAGTACTAGTCTTTAGAAAGTATTGCTTATTGAATAAAAAAAAATGACTCTGATAAAAGTAAAAGTACTGAAGTTGCTCCCTCACTTGGTTATATGCTCCTAAATGTAATTAAGTAAAAAGTAAAACAAATGTCTCTTCAATAATAAAACAGGGTTTTTAAAACCAACAAATTCCATATATTTTGCTTTTTTAAGAACTTGTAGAAAATTAGTACATGGAAATAAATTCAATTTGTTACCTTTGAACACCTGAATAATTTAGCACTCATTATAAATAACATTTGTAAATAAAATGTAAAAAAAAATATGTCAATAATGCAAATGCTCAATTAAACCCAGAGCAGCATTTTTAAGAATTTAAAAATGTTAAATCAACGTCATCTTCTAAGGTCTTAAAGGTAAAAAGCTCATCTTAAAATGTAAGGAGTAGAAAGTACAGATATTTGTTTAAAAAAGTAAGGAGTAAAAGTAAAAAGTAGCCAAAAATAATTCATAAATACTCAAGTAAAGTACAGATACCAGAAAAAAACTACTTTAGTACAGTAACAAAGTATTTGTACTACAACAAAAACGGACGTCATAGTGGAAATATTCGGAATAAAACTGGAGCAAATAATGCATCTTAAAATACAGTATTTAATTTACAGTATTTTTTAAAGCTGTGCAGAGCTTTACTTTCAGCTCGTGCAGCTCTACCCAGAATGCATCATTAACATGAATGTGACAGAGATAAAGTGTCTCAATGCCCTGCAGAGGTTCGTCACATTCTCTTCTCATTTCACATTTCCTGAAACATTAAACGCTGCAGTGACTCGTGGGGAAACCCTGAGTAGGAGTGAGTTTCACTAAGAACAAAACCCACTGATATCTAATATTATGGCTTGCAGCAGCCGTTTGTGCTGATGATGCATTTCTTTACCAATGGATGATATCACTGAGCTAATAATCAACTGTTGGTGTTGATAAAGGATGTTTGGGGAGAGAAACGTGCACACCAGTGCAGTTTTTGGTTTAAAAAAGGACACAATGACTGCAAACATGCAAACTTATCTTTCTCAGATAATTCATTAAAATATTAGCTTGGAGCAAATTCTGTGTCTTTGACAAAAAACAAAAAAAGATGTTTTTAAAGCAGCTGAAGTGATCTGACAGTGTTTGATGGAAGTTTCTAAAATAGCTCTAATGTCATGTGATAAATGTCTCATCATTGGATGATGTCACTGCAGAAAACTGTTCTATAACTGAGCACATTTATCATTTACCAGATTCACATTTTATGTTTCACAATTTACACAATTCTGTTTCATGGTTTTACACGTTTTACGTCACGTTAGGGCTGCACAATTAATCGAGTTTTAATCGTGATCACGATTTTGGTTGCCACGATTGAATTAACTTGATCGTCAACAATATTTCTATTTAAAATAGAGGCTCAGTACTCAGTACTCAGTGTATTTATTCAGTTAGACTTTAGTACATTTTAAATCATTGGGTTAGATTTTTTTAAATCATTTCATTTATTATAATTCCCTTTTAAAGCATTAATTTTGCACTGTAAACTATGTTGTTTGTTTAAAAGAAGTGCAATAAAAACACATATTCTTCCCTAATGTTATAAATAATTGTGATTATAATCGTGATTACAATATTGATCAAAATAATCGTGAGGATCATTTTGGCCATAATCGTGCAGCCCTACATCACGTTGCACTTTTGCGTATCATCGTCCTTTCATTTTTAGATACTTTACTGGCTATTAAACTTCACTAAATCATACCAAACATGATAAATAGGATTAATACAGACAAATACTGCTTTAAATTAAGGTTGAAATGCTTCAGATTATTTACAAAATCAGGATAGTTATGCTAAAATCACATAAGATTACATTGCAAGAGCGACGTTAGCCACATGCTAACCGTTAGCGACTAATTTAACAGGAAAAAACCAATAGAAATGTGTGCTATGATCCTAAAATGTATAATTTCCTCCAACCAGAGAATCACCCTCATGTTTAGCACTAAATCCCTCACAGCGTGTGATTGTAGAGAATGCAGAATAATGTGAACCAACACAAGAAAAACACACTTCAGATGAAGTCACAGGATAACATGATCACTACTCCATCAGTTACATGTAACAAAATATCTTAAACAAGATTATGGGTGGAAATGAACTTATTTGTCAAACTTTTTAGACATTCAATCACTTATTTTGGTAAAAAAAAAAAAAAAAAAAGGTGTGTAAATGTGTGATATTGTCTAAAAACAGTCATGTGAAAAATGTCTGTGTCATTTTGGAGCCTGATTTTTGTTTTCTTTTTATTAGAGAGGTGGATTTCTCTGATTCAGAACGTGAATTCCATTTTTTTCTGTCAGTTTTCCAACACAGTCATAATTTGGGGTTTTGATTATTGAGGGATTTTAGCCTCTGAGATTAACTTAAACATGTTAAAAACACACTTAGTATGCAGCTCTGTATTAATTTTAAATCACAGGATAACATGATCACTACTTGATCTGTTACACATAGCTAACAGGATAACGACAATGGGCAAAAGTGGACACATTGTCAATCTTTCTACATATTCAATCATCAGTTTTTTGCTAATAAATAGTGTGCAAGTGTGTGGATTTTGTCCCAAAATATTCACGTGATATATTTGTGTGTGTGTTGGGCCTGATTTTAAATAAAGAGCAAATTCAAGGGACAGGGGGAGCATTGCCCCCCAGTGGTCAAAACTTTTCATTACAGTTTTCCCCAAATTAATTTGAAAAATTCTGCAGCTTTGATTCTAACATATTAGTGTTAGTTTCATGTCACAGATGTTAGTTCTACCTCAGGTGTGTAGTATACGTTTTCAGTGAAATGGTCCAAAACTTTTGAGGCTTTAGGTTGGTTCTTCTATTTTTCGTCACATTTTAAATGTTGAAGCGACACTGCCCCCAGCAGTTCGTGTATGGTACTGCAGCAACAATGAAGCAGAAATATTTTATCATGATTTTACAACCATAAACGATGCCTCGATGCTGTCAACATCATCTATTATGTTACTAATAATTTTTTGCATTACTGTATATGTTATACGCATTGTGGTTGGCGTGAATCTCGATACTGTTTACATCTTTAATTCACTAATTCACTTTAATTTACTAATCTTAAACTCCACCTATGATAAAAAGAGAGAAAAACAGACAGAAATGATTGATTTTTCTGTGTCAAAATCACGGAAAATGCCCTATTTTCCCAAGTCACATGATGATTATTTGGTTTTGTGTTGTCAAATTTTCTAAAGAACTAAATCTGACTTTCCCTGGAACTCATTTCATATCCAAGCAAATTATCCACTGCAGATCTTTAACATTTCACACAAGGTTTCCGCTTCTTCTATCCATAGTTTCCTCTCCATCCAAAGCCTCAGTGTGAGGATCAAACCTATAGGTGAGGACTTTCACCTCCGCGTCAGTGGAATGTGACGAGCTGTAACTGGACATTGAGGTTTATCTCGTCTGTTCTTATTCATCCACTGAAACCAAACAGTCGACACTTTTTAAACCATTGTTCCCGAGCTTAACGTCATCTTTTCACGTCATCAATCAAAGTTATAAATCTCCTAATGCAGCTTCATTCTGTCACTGCGTCAGAAAATAATGGCTCCACTTTAGTCTGGTTTACACATAACTGTAAATTAGATCATATGCGAGTGAGAGGGAATATGGTTTTCATCTATAGATAATAACCTTAATGCCTATAATAATAACTCATGTTGACATTATTTACCGTAAGAAAGAAACCTTTCCAGACTCCACTCACATAACTACTGATTTAAAGCACTTACTGTGTTTTATAGAGTGAATGAAAGCTCACATTTAGACACCTGCAGCACTTTAGAGCAAATCCCAAAGTGAAAAAACACGACATGCTAGTAAATCTAAAAATTAATGATTCTAATAAACTAAAAAGACAAATGATATCATGTTAAAGCCCAAAAACATTTGCTTGGCAGAAGCTGAATAGAACTTTACTCCTGTTTTTTTATCAAAAGTAACGCAAAGTACAATCACACTGCCTAGATTAGACTGAATAAATACAATAAGAATATCCTCTAGTACCATCCACCACTTTCAGTCCAAATCACGAAAGAAGAAGAAGCCACAGAAATAATCAATTTTCCACTTCGCCAACATCATCGACCATCTATTCAAGTCCTTTATCTCTGTAGGATCATTAAAAATACCAGAAAACATTTCCTGTTTGTTCAGAAACTTTTTGTGTGTCTGATGCTGCAACAACAAATATATATATATTTTTTTTTTTTTTTCAAAAATAAAACAACAACAGATCTATGAGGCCGAGAATAGTAAATGACATCTGCCAGGTAACTCTGGATTTGAAAGCTTTCATTTTTCTGTGTGAGAGTTTCAAAGTAATAGAATCAACATGAAAAAGAAAAATGTAAATGTCTAAATGTGAAACTGCACATTTGTTTCAGCAGATCCAGAACAGGATTACATTTAAAAGGATTATTATTATTATTATTATTATTATTATTATTATTATTATTATTATTATTATTATTATTATTATTATTATTATTATTATTTCTAGATGCCTGGTTTGGGCTTCATTCTCAGACACATATTGACTGTGAGATGTTTCTGCTCTCCTGTGTTTTTCTGTCGTTCCACCACAGATTATTATTTACACCTTTATGATCCAACATTTATGATGTCTTTTATGATGTTATTTTTTCCCACATGTTATAAAAGCTTCAGCAGGAAATCACTGTAATCTTGTTTATTAGACCAGTGGTTCTCAACCTTTTCAGCCCACGACCCCCAAAATAAAGGTTCCAGAGAGCGGGGACCCCCACTGTAGCTGAAGGTGGTTGAACACAGACATGAACATTGAAGAACAGTCATGTGGAGACAGGGTCATCTATAAGGGAGAATAAAGGGGAGAGATTTTTGGGGTTCATCCATAAAGTCAGCAAAATGATGATCCATTGTTCTATGAATCTGTGATAACCACATTTATTTATCCAGGAATGTTTATTATTATAGTCATCTTAAAGATGGAAATCCTTGTTTTAATCAGGAATAAAATGGGTTCAAAGTGACCAAAATTGGTGGAAAAGGTGGTGAAATGGGATTTTAAAAAGCACAGAAATTGGTAAAAAGTTGCCAATTGTGGGTATTGGAAATTAAAAATGTAGGGAATATTAGCAACATATGGGTTGCTAATATTAATAATAATATATAATATATGTGACATTAGGTGGAAAAATAATGAAAAATGTAATAAGTGCTGAAAATGTGTTAAAAGTGGAAAAAATGTGGAGAAAAGGCATTGAAATGTGATGGAAAAGTGTCAGAAATGGGAGAAATGTAGCAAAAATGCATTAAAAGGAGCAAAAATATGGCAAAAAAAAGTGATGAAAAAAGGTTAAAATGTAGCAAGTTTGGTGTAATTGCAGAAAAAGGGTAAAAATAAGCAAATATGGGCTTAAAGTGTGCAAAAGAAATTCTTAGTTTCTTGAAGCCATCTGGAGACCCCCTCCTAGTGTCTCGTGACCCCAAACGGGGTAATGGCCCCTAGGTTGAGAATGCATGTTCTAATAAACTGTTGCAGTAGGTGTTTATTGTGTGAGTTCAAACTGATCAGAATAAGTCACGTGTCCACTCACCCAAACAGGCGTTGATGAACCCGTACCAAACGCACCCCGCCCGGCCGATCAACCACCGGCCCCTCGTGCTCGCGGCGAAGCTGAACGGGGTTCCGAGGACGCTGACCATCAGGTCACTGACGGAGATGCTCACCAGCAGCAGGTTCATGGGCGTGCGCAGTGCGCGGTACCTGCAGAACAGAGCCAGCACCAGGAGGTTGCTGAGGAAGCCGAAGGTTCCGATGAAGCCCAAACACACCGCCACCACCACGTGACCCGTCGGGCTCAGGGTCGCAGGAGGCAGAGAACCTGCAACCTCCGCAGCGCCGACCGTCACCGCTGCTATCCCGGGACAGTGAACGCAGCTCAGAGTCCCGTTGGAGAGGATCATAGCGAGCCGAGCAGAGCAGAGTGCGACCCGGGGAGAAGTTCAGTTCTCACCGTCCGGTGTCGGTGCGTCAGAGCGGCTCCGGTGACCGGGAGCGCGTGAGCGCATCGCAGAACTAAATGATGAGAAGCATGTGGAGTGTTTGGAGTAAAGCCTGATTTCCATGAGGTCCGCCCCCTCCTCCTCTGTGCGCGTGGCTCTATCTGAGGAGCGTCTGAGCGCGTCTCCAATGGGACGGTGCGTAAAGGCGCAGGAGCGGCGGCTGTGATTTAATCTACTGCTATTAACCTCTCCACAGGAATCACACATGGACATGATCACCTGATGGTAACGTGCACTACCACCAAAGCCGCGCACGCGCCTGAAATTGGATCTCTGTTCTTTTAGATTATGGATGTTTCAGTGGAGCTTTTAGTTGGATTAATGACACTTTGATCACTGACATTTGCTGAGGTATTTGGTAAGAATTTATCAACGTTCATAAACATTACATTAGTTATCAAGTGCCAAACTAAGTACAAGTACAAATACAAAAACTAAAAATGACTTTAGTAAAAGTGAAAGTGTCAGGTTCTGTTTAGTTTAGTTGTTATTTAGCCCTTGTCCTCTTTCAGTTATTCTGTGTCTTTGTTTATTCTGTTTGAGTCTGGCCTCCTGTGTTTAACTCTTGTCTTTGTGTTTCAGGTATTCCTGCTTGTGGCTCCAGATATATGTTGCTGCTGCTGCTGAGGCGTGTGCACATTGAGAGAGAAGCGCTGCAGTAATATGCTTTTAACAGTGCATGTTAAATTACTGCGATGTTGCTGTCGGACTAACTTTAGCTTGTTAGCTCCTCTGAGAGAGGGACTTTGGAAGGTTTGGAGGCAGCAAGAGAGCAGTGGGGAGGGAGGGGGAGAGAGGGACCTGAGAGTTGCGGACTGCACCTTTAAGTATTGTAAAGAAGTATATTTACTTCGTTACCATACACCTCTGTAAAGTGCAAAATTTTATGAATAAAATATTAAAACTTTTTCTGCCTATTCTTCAGTTTGCACTGATTTTTCAACGTCTTTGATTTGATAGAAAATCTTCATATATATTATTAATATAGTCAAATGATTGGTCTTTATGGTGGGGTTTGGTTTGATACGGGTTGGCATGTTCTCCCAGTGTTTGTGCAGCTTCCTTCCGCACAGTAAAGAACCCACAACCTTCCTCATGCTTGTCATTACAGAGACTTTTTAAACAAAAAATGTTAAATGATTGTTGAAAACAGATATAGAAATAAACATGTACGCCATTTCTAACTGTAGAGTACTGGAGACTTTTATTGCAGTAAAAAGCATCCAATGAGCAGCTACCAACACTCAGCTCTTATTTTGTGTTCTTCACATGATTCCACAGAAATTTGTTTCTACAAATGAATTAAATGTATGAACTCTTAGTTATTTATTAACATGAAAATGAAGGTTTTTGCGGTGTTGCAACCACAAAGATTAGACACAAAAGATGTGATGAAATTTATCAGCATTACTGTTTAGATTGGTGTGCATGTGAGGGTTTTATTTTGGAGGATTCAAACAGGAATGGACATTTAATATCGTTCACATGGAAACCTGTGATGTGTATATTGAAGTGTCAGACGAGCATTAAAGATGAAGACTTACTGCTCGTCTCGTCAGTTTTTCACCGTAAAGGTCAGAAGCTTAATTTTCACAGAGAAAAACACTGGAATGAGAGGAAATGTTTCCACTTGTGACATTTCTTCATCCTTTAATCAAACAGAACAGAGTAAAAAAAAAAAAAAAAGAAGGATAGAATCAGGAATATGTGTTAAAAAAATACAGTTAATCACATCTTAAACAACATCTTTTCATCTGAGTTACAAACTAACACTTTCCAAAGAAATATGGAAAGACTGGAGAAAACCCTCAAACATCCAATTTACTTTATTTAGACATCTCTGCATGTTGCTGTGATTGCATGGTCATGGTCAACATCAGCTCTATGTGCAGGTCAAACTGCTCGTTTAGAAATGGTTTTCAGTCAAGAAGTGGAACATTATTTATCATTGATGTGTATTAAACCAACATATCCCCCACATGCTGTGAGCAGATGAAAGAGTGAGGACTTATATATGTATATATATATATATATATATATATATATATATATATAGACACAGACACTAAAGCTGCGTCACACACATAGAAAATCATAAAGTGTAAATAATGAAGTCTGTATGTGTGACGACAGCCGTCAGGTATCCTGGGAATGATTGACAGTAGTTATACAAACTCAGAGAAAAGATGAAGGACCTAGTGAAAGTGATGACTCAGCACTTTGACTAGAAACTCAGCTCATAAATCTGAACACGTTGACATTTCACTCTGACCTGAGGGACACTGTGAGAAAATGAAAATGAGTCACTGAACAAAGCTAACAGACCTAACGCTAACAGACCCAACAGAGCTAACGCTAACAAAGCAAACAGAACTAACAAAGCTAGCAGTTAGTAACAGAGCTAACTGAGGTAATTGAGCAAACAATAACAGAGCTAACGCTAACAAAGCAAACAGAACTAACAAAGCTAGCAGTTAGTAACAGAGCTAACTGAGGTAATTGAGCAAACAATAACAGAGCTAACGCTAACAAAGCAAACAGAACTAACAAAGCTAGCAGTTAGTAACAGAGCTAACTGAGGTAATTGAGCAAACAATAACAGAGCTAACGCTAACAAAGCAAACAGAACTAACTAAGCTAGCAGTTAGTGACGGAGCTAACTGAGCTAACAGTAACAGAGCTAAATGAGGTAACACTAAAAGACATAACAGAGCTAACAGTAACAGAGCTAAAAGAGATAACAGAACTAACAGAGCTAACATTTGGGGCGCTGGGGGGCAAAACAAAAACAGAATTAAATATAGACCGTCTGGAACTTCACACCAACCACAATGTGTGTAACATATACAATAATAATAATAAAAAAAAAATGATTAGCAACATAATTGATAATGCTGAAAAATGTGTGAAGCGTCGTTTAATTTTGTAAATTCATGATAAAATCTGTTTAATTTTTGTTGCAGTACCATACATGAACTGCTGGGGGCAGTGTCACTTGACAATTTAACATTGTGAAGAAGAATTGCGCAACAGAAAAAGAACCATCCTAAAGTCTGAAAAGTTTGGGACCATTTCACTAAAAACAAACTACACACTGGAGGTAAATATATCATTTTTACAGTCACTGTATTTGTACATTATAAACATTATATTAACAATTGTATTTTTTCAAATGAATTTGGTTAAACTGTAATGAAAGTTTTTGACTACTGGGGAAGGCAATGCAAATAATCCTGACAAATGTATGGAACTAACGGAACAAATAACATGGTCCTGGTGAGGAAACTCATAAATTAAACAAAATTAGTAAATCCATCAACATATAAGTATATTAGCCTAATTTTCCTTTTGTGTGACAATTCAACAATAAAACATTTTCTATTGTCAATCGGAGCCTTTTATTTTATCGTCTACAGCTTGCTCTTAAAAATACGACATTTATTGTGTTCTTAACTGAAAACAGGATGTATTTTAACAATATTAACAAACATTTACATCAGAAACATTGATTTAATTGCATTATATTTTTTATTCTTTCAGAAAAGCTTTCATTGAACAGAATGTACACAACTTTAGAATAATAAAAGTTTACATTAGAAATGAATAATTTAGTGAACATTTGAAATCATTCTATTGGACAGTAATTGCCTCCATAGCTTCAGAGCCTTTACAGTTGATTCTAAATCATTGTGACGGTTTGAATGAATGTTCTAATCATTAACTCCTGAAATATTGATATCACACTCAGACAATATTGGTTATTTTATCCCTACATCTACATAGAAATAATGAAGGGCAGTAGAAATGATGAATAAAACAATAATACTGTCAGTATTAATGTTCGCTTGCTCTAGTGAGTGGACGATAATACAGACTTTGATAGAACTGGGTTTTTCATCCAACAAGTGAAGTATGTCATATGCTTCAGCTTTTATCAACATGGGTTCGTTTTGAATGCAGGGAATGTCAATACATGAAGTGGTTTGGTTTAATGAATATATTAATGACCATATAAAAGTTTTCTTTGTATTTAAAATGAATTTAAATATATCAGAGTAGTTTATTGAGGTGTGTGAGAACATGCAAATGCCACACAGAGAGCTTTACGTTTACAATGAGGCAGAAATGATAACCTTCACCTGACTGAGCCGTCGTCATCATCATCATCACCATCATCAGCAGCAGCAGCAGCAGCATGAAAAGGCAAAGGAAACAAAAAGACAAAAGTCTCCGCTGAACACAAGTGCTTCACGACGAATCCAAACATTTACTGAATGTCCTTGAAAGCAACAAAGAAACTGGAAAATGCACAATTTCTCACTCAAGGAAACAACAACAAGGTCAGAGCGTTTCAATGAGCTTTGATCTGTTTGAGTCACATTTGAACATACTTTATTTCACAGGAAACAAGTCGCTAAGTAACTATAAATTCTAAAAATGTGGCAACAGTAACAAAAGGTTTATTTTGTCCCATTAGGTAGATTTCTTAAGCTGTTCTATTTAAAATAAAAACACAAACAGATGAAATAACAACCAACTGTTGATAATGCATATGCTTTTCTCCTTCTTTTTCTACTTTTTGTCATTCATTTATTTCACACCAGGAATAAAAACCAGGCCATTGAACCTCAATCAACTGTTCAATCCCCAATATAACCACTGCTTTAGTAAAGTGATCACATTTTCAGAGTAAATCGTTTGCTTTAGCTCTGTGAACAAAAACTGACTGAGTTTTAATAGTTCAGAGACGAAGCTTCACTACGACTATTTACAACCTCATTTTACACCCATTATTTTATCTATTGTTTATAGAAAAGACCAAGTTTAAATGTTAAAGTTCTGAACACACAATTAAACAGCTTTGATCACAAAGGTTTTAAACGAAGTTTGGGATTGAATTTGTTTTAATCAAATAATAATGAAACCAATAATAATAAATGTATGCAACAAAAGTCAATTAGGAGATTTCTAAGTTTCAGAGATTTTTTATTTAGTGATAAATGCAAACATCAGTTTGTCCAAGTTACAATTTAAGACTCTTTTATGTGACACCAAAGATTGTGGTTTGTGGAGATTAGATTTAGTATTATGTGAGTTGGGGAATAATTGAGTTCCATTATCTTAATGTGTCTTCTCTACTGGGATGGCAGTGGTGCTCAGCAAAATGTTAAACATCATATATAATGTTATCATTACATATGAAAAGTAAAATAATAGTGATGTACGATATGTGACGTGCCATATGAAAACCATGGACGTCAACCAAGGTGTGTTTTGAGTTATTTACAGATTCTGAAAGTGTGAATTCTAAGCTTTCCAATAACGGCCCCATCCACACGGAGACAAACGAAAACGCTTTCCCCTAAAACGGGTAATTATGTGTGCGTCCACACAGAAAGATGGAAAACACTGTAGTAAACATTCGGGGCCTCTATGTGGCGCTGTAAAACCACCACAGAAATACACCGAAACAGGGAAGAAGACGACGAGAGAAAGACAGTATCTATTTACAAACATGTCTGGATTAGGAGTGGACGTTTGTTCTATTTGTTCTTTATTTGGTGATGAAGAGAACCACCAGATGATTTTTAAGGCTGTGCTACAGTTCCTGCAGGACACTGGAACGTACGGAGGATCTAGTCATTACACTACAGACCAGTGGAGGGCAGTAAATATAGAAGGAGGAAGAAAAAGAAAAAGAAAAAGAAGAAAAAAAAAGAAGAAAAAAAAAAGAAGAAAAAGAAGAAAAAAAGAAAAAAGAAAAAAAAAAGAAAAAGAAAGAAAAAGAAAAAAAAAGAAAAAAAAGAAGAAAAAGAAAAAAAAGAAAAAGAAAAAAAAAAAGAAGAAAAAGAAAAAGAAAAAGAAAAAGAAAATGAAAATGAAAATGAAAATGAAAATGAAAATGAAAATGAAGAAGAAGAAGAAGAAGAAGAAGAAGAAGAAGAAGAAGAAGAAGAAACCCGAGGATGGACATTAAACTCGTGTGACTAAAAAACAGGACATATAAAAGAAAAGAGGAACAAGATGGAGACAAATACATGAAAGGAAATTTACTTGTGGACTGACGACATGGTAGAGCTTTGTTGCCATGGTTACTGTTGTTGTGGGGGGTCGCCAATGCTATGGCGTCATCGTTTGCAGAATATGCGTATATGCCGTCTGCACGGTGCACCAGTGGGTGGCGTTCTCAGACTTTCTCACTCTGGAACCTGTTTTTAAAACTTATCGTATTCAGCTTCCAAATCCTCGTTCTCGTGTGGACGCAAGGAGTAAACGATAAAATTATTAGCATTATTTCACATTAGTACAACCCCCAACAATGGTTGTTAATAGCTGTTCTATTTCACTTTAGTTTCTTTAATTTTAAATTTACATCATTGATTAGTATAAGTAAAGCCAAAAGATTCATTAGTAGTGCTTGAGATGCAAATAAAATAGGAGAGATTTGAACCAAATCCAGCTCTCTGATTGGTTGGAATTCTTTCTAAAGCCAATGGCAAGCCTGAATTTACTTTCCCCGCCCCTTTATTAGCATATGATGCTAACTAGTGACACCTTTTGCTTCACTAGTAAAGTGTAGTCTCGAAGATCACAATTGCATGAGCTCAGCCGTAGCTAATAACGAGGATTATGAAAGTTAGCATAATGAGCTACCTATCGAAAGTGAAAGTTAGCATAATTAGCTAATTATGGAAAGTAAAAGTTAACAATGAGCTTAGTATGGAAAGGGAAAGTTAGCATAATCAGCTAAGTACGGAAGGTAAAAGTTAGCATAATAAGATAAACAAAAGAAAATGAAAGTTAGCATAATGAGCCAAGTATGGAAAGTAAAAGTTAGCATAATGAGCTAAAAATAGAAAATGAAAAATAGCATAATGAGCTAAGTATGAAACGCAAAAGTTAGCATAATCAGTTAAGTATGGAAGTAAAAGTTACCATAATGAGCTAAAAGTAGAAAATGAAAGTTACCATAATGAGCTAAAAGTAGAAAATGAAAGTTACCATAATGAGCTAAAAGTAGAAAATGAAAGTTAGCATAATGAGCAAAGTATGGAAAGTAAAAGTTCACATAATGAGCTAAATATGACCAGTGAAAGTGAGCATAATGAGCTAAATATAGAAAGTGAACGTTTGCATGATGAGCTTAGAATAAAAAGCTGTTTGAACAGAAATATGATAAAGGTGATATTAACAGTAGTTAAGCTCTACTAGTATCATCTTTGGAGTTTATTTACTCAGTTAGACTCACTAGTGCGTTACTAAAAGTGTCACCAGTACAACTATTAGACTGAAACAGTTTACTAGTAATACTAGTGAGACTTTGACTATACTAGTAGTGAAGCTTTGAGTTTTTACTAGTACTACTAGTAACGTAACACTGTCGACACTAGTGCGCCTACAACCTTTACTAGTAAAACTAAAATATTGTTTCAGTACCACCAGTAAAGCCAAACGATTCTCTTGAGTCTAGTAGTACTAGTAGCCCTAATGTAAATGAAGTAGGAGGGGTTAAAACTAAATCCAGCTCCTGATAAGTTGGAATATTTTCAAAATATATAATATTTTCTCCACCTCCTTATTAGCATGTGATGTTAACTAGCAGTAGCAGTGACACTTTTACTTCTCAAGTGTACTCACGCACTAGTAAACCTAAAATGACTACACGTACTCCACATGTGATAGTAGTAGAGTTTGTGTGTGCTGTTTTAAACCTCTCAGTAAGCCTTTAAAGAAATTCTACACACACCACATTATGCGTGCATTGAAATGATAATTAACTCCAACATGTTTTCTGCCATTTTTGACTCAGATATTAAAGTTTCATGAGTCCAGGCTGTTCATGTGTGACCGTGTGTGATTTCTCGTTGCCGTGTCACTCCTCATAACCACAAACTGTGTGCGTGTGTGAAATGTAATCAAAGTTTTTAGTGCCACTTGATTGTGATTTATGAGGCATTTGTAGTGACAGAAAGGAAACCAAATGTTTGTCCTTTGGGTAAAGACGGTGTCATGTGTCAGGTTGTGTTTAGTTTTGTTGTCTTTAACACTTGTGGTAAGTCTTTGTTGGTTCTGTTTAATTTCCATTATAATTATAGCTTCATATGGGAACTCTTGTCTTTCCGTTGCAGGTATTCTTGCTCGTGACTCCACCCCCCAGTGATGTCAGTGTGTTCGTACCCAATCAAACCTCCCTGACTGTTTAGCTGAGTGCTTGGACACAGAGTGATTTACTGGATCACTGTGAATGTCTACCTCGTCGTGTCCTGCTACGTGTTTGTATCCTGCTCCCTGTTTTCCTTGGGCCTTTTTAGATTTAAGTTTTAGTTCGTTCTACAATAAACATGGACTGGATCAATGAACGTCACGCCTGCCTGATTCTCTCTCTGCACTCATCCACGACTCTGAAATGTGACAGTCATGTGTGTTTAGTTTACCAAACGTTTCATCCACACCACACACAGGAACGCTTCTAGATGATTCTCTCACCGTCGGTGGCGTAAACTTCTGATTGAACTGAAAATCAAAGCCACAGAAGAGTCAACTCTATTTCCTTCAATCAAACGTTCCTTTGACATCAGTGGGAGATGTTGATGAAAAAGACCAAGCTTCTTCATACGTCTTTCTTCTCTCTTTTTCTCCAGGCTTTTGCTCCGTCAGAGGAGATGTTTAGAACATCAGTATCCATTTACACACTTTGGTCCCCAAACTCCAGAGGACTCTTTGACCTTAGATAAGTTGTTCCATCTGATTGTTTACAGACAACACCCCATTAATAATCTGATTTAATGACATTTAGACTGTTGTGTTGATTCTATAAAACTATAATATATAAATAACTTCCCTTTTATTTCCTCAAAACTATTTTTTTAAGGCACCGTAAGAATAATTATGCCACTATCACTATATGCTTTTAATAAAGTTCAAACAAAACCTAAGCGCTCTGAACAGGAGGCTTACAGTGATAAATGATAAATTCAGCCTCCTGAGTAATTATCGAGTGAATGTATGGGAACCACCCAAAAATTTCAGATTAAATACACAATCTAGCAACTCTGTGGTAAAAACCACCACAGAAGAAGACAGTAAAGAATAAGTTACACAAACCAACAAATAATCCTCTATGGACTGAACACACCCTACACATTATGGAGAGAAAGAGAGACAAAACAGGGAGAAATACACAACTTACAACTGGTTAGTTTGTTATTTGGTGATAGTTTAGTTGGTGTTTTAATGGTCCAGTATTTTGCTGTTTTTCCACACATCTCGATTTGTTCGAAGAACCCCAACAACATAGTATTTGAGGTTTATTTTCCCAAACTCGCCTGTTTTCTGGAATTTTAGCACTTTAATGACACTTCTAAAAACAGGCTGTTTGGGAGCCTTCGTGCATATGTATGAGTGGGCGTGTCTGTAGACGCAGACTTCATGAAACAGGTTTATCACTATAGCCAGGCAATGCAAATTTATTTGTATAGCGCATTTCATACACAAGGCAACTCAATGTGCTTCACATGATAAAACATTCAACTGTTTAAAATCAATAAGAACATTTAAAATCATCAGTAAAATCAATTAAAATCATCAACAAACACATGACATCAACAATATGACCAAAAATCTCTCTCTCAATCACACGCAGTAGAGAAAAAAAGTACCTTTAACTTTGATTTAAAAATGTTCACATGTGATGCTGACTTCAGCTCTGCTGCAGTTTGTTCCACTTCTTTGCAGCATAACAACTAAACGCAGCATCACCATGTTTACTGTGAGCTCTGGGCTCCACTATCTGACCTGTGTCCATAGATCTGAGAGACCTGCTGGGTTGATGCCTGACTAACATCTCACTGATGTATTCTGGACCAAACCCATTCACAGATTTATACACCAGCAGCAGAACTTTAAAGTCTATTCTGAGGCTGACTGGGAGCCAGTGTAAAGACTTTAAAACTGGACTAATGTGTTCTGACCTCTTTGTTCTGGTTAAGACCTGAGCTGCAGCGTTCTGAACCAGCTGTAGATGTTTGATGCTCTTTTGGGGGATTCCTGTCAGAAGACCATTACAATAGTCCAGTCTGCTGGAGATATAAGCATGAAAAGCAATTTTCTTTTGTTATCCACACACTCCCGTTTCTGTCCAGTTCCACGTTTAACCGTTTTCATTGGTTGATTCCATTAACGTGGATTTTATAGGGCCCTATATAATCTATATTAAACCGCAGCATTAGTTTTACCTGAGAGGGAGGAGCTCACATTCTTATAGGGTAGGAGGAGCCAGGGCTGTCAGGAGGAGGAGTTTCCACAATGTGACGTCACAAGGCGAGAAAAATCCAACTCCCGTTTGGAGCTGGCTTTTTCCAAAATGTGGAATAACAAGGAAGGGAGGAGAAAAAAAGTCTTCAACTTTGGCCCTCTGAATGCGGGCCCTCTAAAGGGATGTACAGTATTTCACTGTATAGAAAACTATTATAAAGTGATATTTTCATAATGCTTCCCCTTTAAATTGGTTGGTTGGTTCATTCCTAACCAGAAGAACGTTAGAGAGACTGACAACACGTGTTCAAAGCTTCTGAGAAGCTCACACAGACACCATCAATACCATCATGTCAGGTAATAAAGACACCTTAGACTGCATGTGTCAAACTCAAGGTCCGAGGGCCAAATTCAGCCTTTAGAGCATTCAATGTGGTCCTTGGGAGAAAATAGGATTGACAGAGAAAATAACTCAATGAAACTCCACAATATCAGTGTTTTCATGCTTATCACATGATGGCGGCCATTTTTAATCACAAATGATTGAAAGAACTGGAATAATGCAATTTCCCTCAAATTATTTCCCAAATTTCTCCCAACAAAAAACAACAAATTCAAGTGAAAATCCTGCAGGGACAGATATGTCACTTATTGCATTCACATGTCAGTGCTTTACATACTTTATATATCAGTTACCTAGGGAACAATAATGTGGAAATTGCTCATTATTTTTCCACCTATAATCTGCAAACCACGTGAGATCAAACTGCTCTGTATTTGGTCCCATAGAAGAAGGAACCACTGCTCTCTGCGTTAGACCTCATGTTTGGAGCTTTGCTGGAGAACTGGTTGAAATGTTTAGTGTCTCCATGGTTCCATCATACCCCATACTCCTGGACAGAGTACAGAACAGCACTTGCCACTTGATGGGACCAACTAATAATATGAATATTATAATATTTACTAACCAATGGAAGCTCTGCAGCAACAATAAAGCTTTGGTTGTTTTAAAGGAGCTGCTTGGAACTCACTTCTTTTGGAATGATGGGATAAATAAAACATTTCAAACTTCCAACCGACTTAAATTACAATGCAGGGCCTTCATCTCACAGTCAATAAAATTTCAGCCGAGGTTCACGTCCATGTGGAAATTAATGTTTGTGCCCTTGGTCCAGACTTCAAAAATCAATCACAGAAAAGGGAGATATTCCATATTCCCTGGTCTTAATGCTGTTTTCTCCATAATATTAATTAAATTGCCACTATAACCAGAATCTGTTTGATTGCCAGGTTTAGTTCACACAATGAGAAATTTGTGGGGTTGGGTTGGTGTAAAAACATAAATATAGAGAAAAAAGACCAGAAAACAGAGTACAAAAAGGAGATTTAAAGTGAGTTAAGAATGAAAGAAACAAGAGCAAAGAACAATGGGATTTCTGTGAGGAGAATGATAAAGATTGTTACGATCACTTCAGGAAGATAAGGCTTCTAAGTTTCTAGGATTTATTGTAAAAGAACCTTTATTAATCAAAACATAAATCAACAAAAATTAAAAGGGCAGCAGGCCGCCTGGCCAAAAGATCAAAAGAGGGGTGGAGGACATGGGTAACCGCTCTATGGGCCATCGGACCAAACTCCACCCTGGCTAAAGATGGTAAATGGAACTTGATTTTATATAGCGTTTATCACCACACTGAAGCAGTCTCAAAGCGCTTTACATACAGCTCATTCACCCAATCACTCTCACATTCACACACCAGTGGGACAGGACTGCCATGCAAGGCGCTAGTCAACCACTGGGAGCAACTTAAGGTTCAGTGTCTTGCCCAAGGACACTTCGACACATAGTCAGGTACTGGGATCGAACCCCCAACCTCTCGATCAGAAGACGACCCACTACCACCTGAGCTACCTCAGCCAAAACAAACTAATCGACCAAGAAAGAAAACCCAGAAAAAAGGACTACAGACGACTACAACCAAGCTAAAATAAAATCTTAACACTTTGCTACTTTAACAGAAACGAGGCTCAAACAAACCAACCAATCAACTAAAAAACATACCGATGTCTCCGTCCCAGGAGTGTGTGTGTCTCAGTGCTCAGCTGTGCTGTGCTCCTCCACCCTAAATAATCTCTCACCCTGAGTGCCATCAGGTGTGCTGCAGCCAATCAGGTAGAGGGAGGAGGGAGACCAGAGGGGGAGAAAACACAGCAGGCTGCCACAAGCAACATAGATATAAAAATGGTAGTAATCATAATCACAATAAGCTAAATAAAAATACAACACACGTGTGTTTCATTCCCTGCCAAGCTTCAGCTGTTGAATACTGTTGGATGTGACAGAATAGTCCTTCTGTTTATTTAAAGTGACAGAAAATCCTTGTGACCTAGTTTTCAATATCAGTTCAGTTCACTTCAGAAATTTAAGGAATTGTATGGAATTGTTTGTGAGAAATTGCAAGCTTTTTTGGAAAAATTGAGAGTTCTTTCTTTTCTAAAAATAATGCAAATATTGAGCTTGATTAAATTGGTGAATTTGAGATATCTACACCTGGATTATTTGGTCATTTACACAATAATTCATGTTTTCAGTCATTTTTACTTTCTCCTGTGGCCGGATTGGATGCTCTAAAGGGCCAGATTTGGCCCTTGGCCTTGAGTTTGACACATATAGTCTGAGGTGTCTATAACCTGACCACTGGACTACTGACATCATGTGATCTAGATCAGGGGTTCTCAACCTTGGGGGCAGAAGCCCATTTGGGGTCATCAGACACTAGGAGGGGGTTGCCAGATGCCTTCAAGAAGCTCCTTTTAATGTATTTTTGCTACATTACTCCCATTTCTGACACTTCTACATCACATTTCAATACTTTTTAAGCACATTTTTTCAACTTTCTAGACATTTTCAGCACATATAAACCCTTTCCATCACTTTTCCACCTAATGTCACATATGTTGACCCATTATTGTCACTTTTAACCTCTTTCACCATATTTCATGCTTATTTTTGCCAATTTAACCACATTCAGTTTGTCATGCCCATTATTTGCCAGTTTAAACTACTTGTTCCAATATTGACACTTTGAACCCTTTTACCACTTTTTCTGTATGTTTTTGCCCACTCTAATTTGCAACTTTTAACCATTTTCTGTGGTTTTTAAAAACCCATTTTTGGTCACTTTTAATCCATTTTATTTCTGATTAAAACAAGGATTTACATCTTGAATCCATGGGTTTGAATAAAAATTAATTATTCATTCATTCAGAGGTAGATGGAGGTAGATGATTCCCTGTGGTTTTCCCTGAAGGAGAAGAAAAGCTGTCCTTGGTAACTTCATCAGTGGAGCAATTCATGAATGACTAACAAATACGGTGAGAAATGAACACGTGGTGTAGAAACCACACAATGATGAACACAGTCAGTGTGTGTGCATGTGTGTGTGTGTGTGTGCGTGTGTGTGTGTGTGTGTGTGTGTGTGTGTGTGTGTGTGTGTGTGTGTGTGTGTGTGTGTGTGTGTGTGTGTAAAAAATAAAGCAGCTTTTAAGAAACTGTCTATTTCAGTGAATAGTGAGTTTGAGCTAATCCACGGAGACGGGAGAATGTGGAGCAATGAAAAGAGGGAACGCTGAATGGTTTCCAAGCAGCAAACTGTATATAGACATTTAATGATCGCTCTACATTATGAATAGAAAAAAACATAGATTCTAAAGAATAAAATGAAGAGCTACGAATGTAACTATGGTTCTATGAATCCCGAATGACCGCCAGAGGTGGTGCTTTAAGCACTGAATATTCCCCTTCGCGCATGCGCAGTGCGAGTATGTATACCAACAATGTCACCAGTGACCCCTGGATGACCCAGAGGAAGTTTATATCTTCCGGTGTCACTCCAGGGTACTTTCCTACAGAATCTTCTCGCGAGCACACAAGGGTTCTGAGTGACAAAGAGCTCTGGCGGTCATTCGGGATTCATAGAACCATAGTTACATTCGTAACTCTTCGTTCTATTTCATCCCTACTGACCGCCAGAGGCGGTGCTTTGAGCGCTGAATGACTTATACCAGAAAAGTCACGAAGAATCCTGCTTACCACCCTTCAGTGTGTAGGGTCAGAGGACTCTGGCCGAAGGACCACAGCCAATGGATGGGGTGTGGCTACATTCACCCTGTAGAATCTGGAGAAAGTGCCTGGCGGCGCCCATGAGGCCGCAGCACAGATGTCCTCCAGGGCAGCCCATGACGTAGCAACACTCCTGGTAGAGTGGCACCGCACACCAGATGGATGAGACGGTTACTTGCCCGATATGCATGGGCAATCACATCGACAATCCAGTTGGACAGGCGCTGCTTGGAGACAGCATCACCCCTGTTAAGGCCACCATAACAAAGAAAGAGCTGATCAGACCCCCGAAAAACCTACAGTAGCTGCAATGTAGGCTTCCAGGGCGCGCACTGGGCACAACTGGTCAGACTGAACCTCTGGCTCCACGGAAGAAGGGTTGAACCATGCCAGCCGAATGGGCTGGTTGAGGTGAGCGCGGGACAGCACTTTAGGGAGAAAAGCTGTGTTCGGCCACAGAGTGACTCCCGAGCCGTCCGAATTCCACCTCAGACATGTGTCGCTGATTGACAGGGCGTGCAGCTCACCGACACGCTTTGCGGAGGAAATGGCCAGAAGGAACGCAGTCTTAAGGGTAACCCACTTCAGAGCTGCTCGTGCCAAGGGCTGAAACGGTGGAAGGCCCAATGCCTCCAGCACCAGGGGAAGATCCCATGCTGGAGTCCTTGTGGCTCTCGGAGGATGCAACCTCCAAGGCTCCTCTCAAAAAAAGGGACACCAGCTTGTGGCTACCAATTGTGCCATTGTCGACCATTACATGTCTGCAAGATATTGCTGC